>NC_134485.1:289930974-290015974 GCF_040206685.1 Ascaphus truei
GAGTGTGGGGGAGAAGGAGTGTGGGGGAGAGGGAGAGTGTGGGGGAGAGAGAGAGAGTGTGGGGGAGAGAGTGTGGGGGAGAGAGAGAGAGTGGGGAGAGAGAGAGAGTGTGGGAGAGAGAGAGAGAGAGTGTGGGGGAGAGAGTGTGTGGGGGAGAGAGAGTGTGTGGGGGAGAGAGAGTGTGTGGGGGAGAGTGTGTGTGGGGGGAGAGAAAGAGATTGTAGGGGAGAGAGAGAGTGTGGGGGAGAGAGAGAGTGTGGGGGAGAGAGTGTGTGGGGGAGAGAGAGTGTGGGGGAGAGGGAGAGAGAGTGTGGGGGAGAGGGAGAGAGAGTGTGGGGGAGAGAGAGTGTGGGGGAGAGAGTGAGTGTGGGGGAGAGAGAGAGAGTGTGGGGGAGAGGGAGAGAGAGTGAGAGTGTGGGGGAGAGCGAGTGTGGGGGAGAGAGAGTGTGGGGGAGAGGGAGTGTGGGGGAGAAGGAGTGTGGGGGAGAAGGAGTGTGGGGGAGAAGGAGTGTGGGGGAGAGGGAGAGAGAGTGTGGGGGAGAGAGAGAGAGAGTGGGGACAGAGAGAGAGAGAGAGTGTGGGGGAGAGAGAGAGAGAGTGTGGGAGAGAGAGAGAGAGTGTGGGGAGAGAGAGAGAGTGTGGGGGAGAGAGAGAGAGTGTGGGGGAGAGAGAGAGAGTGGGGAGAGAGAGTGTGGGAGAGAGAGAGAGAGAGTGTGGGGGAGAGAGTGTGTGGGGGAGAGAGAGTGTGTGGGGGAGAGAGAGTGTGTGGGAGAGAGAGAGTGTGTGGGGGAGAGAGTGTGTGTGGGGGAGAGAAAGAGATTGTAGGGGAGAGAGAGAGTGTGGGGGAGAGAGAGAGTGTGGGGGAGAGAGTGTGTGGGGGAGAGAGAGTGTGGGGGAGAGGGAGAGAGAGTGTGGGGGAGAGGGAGAGAGAGTGTGGGGGAGAGAGAGTGTGGGGGAGAGAGTGAGTGTGGGGGAGAGAGAGAGAGTGTGGGGAGAGGGAGAGAGAGTGAGAGTGTGGGGGAGAGCGAGTGTGGGGGAGAGAGAGTGTGGGGGAGAGGGAGTGTGGGGGAGAAGGAGTGTGGGGGAGAAGGAGTGTGGGGGAGAAGGAGTGTGGGGGAGAGGGAGAGAGAGTGTGGGGGAGAGAGAGAGAGAGTGGGGACAGAGAGAGAGAGAGAGTGTGGGGGAGAGAGAGAGAGAGTGTGGGAGAGAGAGAGAGAGAGTGTGGGGGAGAGAGTGTGTGGGGGAGAGAGAGTGTGTGGGGGAGAGAGAGTGTGTGGGGGAGAGAAAGAGATTGTGGGGGAGAGAGAGAGAGTGTGGGGAGAGAGAGAGTGTGGGGGAGAGAGAGAGTGTGGGGAGAGAGAGAGTGTGGGGGAGAGAGTGTGTGGGGGAGAGAGTGTGTGGGGGAGAGAGAGTGTGGGGGAGAGAGAGTGTGGGGGAGAGGGAGAGAGAGTGTGGGGGAGAGGGAGAGAGAGTGTGGGGGAGAGAGAGAGAGTGTGGGGGAGAGAGTGTGGGGGAGAGAGAGTGTGGGGGAGAGAGAGAGAGTGTGGGGGAGAGGGAGAGAGAGTGTGGGGGAGAGAGAGAGTGTGGGGAGAGAGAGAGAGTGGGGGGAGAGAGAGAGAGTGGGGGAGAGAGAGAGAGAGTGTGGGGAGAGAGAGTGTGGGGGAGAGAGAGAGTGTGGGGAGAGAGAGAGTGTGGGGAGAGAGAGAATGTGGGTGAGAGAGAGAGAGAGTGTGGGGGAGAGAGAGTGTGGGGGAGAGGGAGAGAGAGTGTGGGGGAGAGAGAGAGTGTGGGGGAGAGAGAGAGTGTGGGGGAGAGAGAGAGTGTGGGGAGAGAGAGAGAGAGTGTGGGGAGAGAGAGAGTGTGGGGGAGAGAGAGAGAGAGTGTGAGGGAGAGAGAGAGAGAGTGTGAGGGAGAGAGAGTGTGGGGAGAGAGAGTGTGGGGGAGAGAGAGTGTGGGGGAGAGAGAGAGAGTGTAGTGGAGAGAGAGTGTGGGGGAGAGAGAGAGAGTGTAGTGGAGAGAGAGTGTGGGGAGAGAGAGAGAGTGTGGGGGAGAGAGAGAGTGTGGGGGAGAGAGAGAGAGTGTGGGGGGAGAGAGAGAGAGTGTGGGGGAGAGAGAGAGAGTGTGGGGGGAGAGAGAGAGAGTGTGGGAGAGAGAGAGAGAGAGTGTGGGGGAGAGAGTGTGGGGAGAGAGAGTGTGGGGGAGAGAGAGTGTGGGGAGAGAGAGAGTGTGGGAGAGAGAGAGAGAGTGGGGAGAGAGAGAGAGTATGGGGAGAGAGAGAGAGTGTGGGGGAGAGAGAGAGAGAGTGTGGGGGAGAGGAGAGAGAGTGTGGGGGAGAGAGAGAGAGAGTGTGGGGGAGAGAGAGAGAGAGTGTGGGGGAGAGAGAGTGTGGGGGAGAGGGAGAGAGAGTGTGGGGGAGAGAGAGAGTGTGGGGGAGAGAGAGAGTGTGGGGGAGAGAGAGAGTGTGGGGAGAGAGAGAGAGAGTGTGGGGAGAGAGAGAGTGTGGGGAGAGAGAGAGAGAGTGTGGGGGAGAGAGAGAGAGTGTGGGGAGAGAGAGAGTGTGGGGGAGAGAGAGAGTGTGGGGGAGAGAGAGAGTGTGGGGGAGAGAGAGTGTGGGGGAGAGAGAGTGTGGGGGAGAGAGAGTGTGGGGGAGAGGGAGTGTGGGGGAGAAGGAGTGGGGGGAGAAGGAGTGTGGGGAGAGGGAGAGAGTGTGTGGGGGAGAGAGAGAGAGTGTGGGGGAGAGAGAGAGAGTGTGGGGAGAGAGAGAGAGAGTGGGGAGAGAGAGAGTGTGGGAGAGAGAGAGAGAGAGTGTGTGGGGAGAGAGAGTGTGTGGGGAGAGAAAGAGATTGTGGGGGAGAGAGAGAGTGTGGGGGAGAGAGAGAGTGTGGGGGAGAGAGAGAGTGTGGGGGACAGAGTGTGTGGGGGAGAGAGAGTGTGGGGGAGAGAGAGTGTGGGGGAGAGAGAGAGAGTGTGGGGGAGAGGGAGAGAGAGTGTGGGGGAGAGAGAGTGTGGGGAGAGAGAGAGTGTGGGGGAGAGAGAGTGTGGGGGAGAGAGAGTGTGGGGAGAGAGGGAGTGTGGGGGAGAGAGAGAGAGAGTGTGGGGGAGAGAGAGTGTGGGGGAGAGAGAGGGTGGGGAGAGGGAGTGTGGGGGAGAGAGAGTGTGTGGGGGAGAGAGAGTGTGTGGGGGAGAGAGAGTGTGGGGGAGAGAGAGAGAGAGTGTGGGAGAGAGAGAGAGAGTGGGGAGAGAGAGAGAGTGTGGGGGAGAGAGAGTGTGGGGGAGAGGAGTGTGGGGGAGAAGGAGTGTGGGGGAGAAGGAGTGTGGGGGAGAGGAGAGAGTGTGTGGGGAGAGAGAGAGAGTGTGGGGGAGAGAGAGAGAGTGTGGGGGAGAGAGAGAGAGAGTGGGGAGAGAGAGAGTGTGGGGAGAGAGAGAGAGAGAGTGTGTGGGGGAGAGAGAGTGTGTGGGGGAGAGAAAGAGATTGTGGGGGAGAGAGAGAGTGTGGGGGAGAGAGAGAGTGTGGGGGAGAGAGAGAGTGTGGGGGACAGAGTGTGTGGGGGAGAGAGAGTGTGGGGGAGAGAGAGTGTGGGGGAGAGAGAGAGAGAGTGTGGGGGAGAGGAGAGAGAGTGTGGGGGAGAGAGAGTGTGGGGGGAGAGAGAGTGTGGGGGAGAGAGAGTGTGGGGGAGAGGGAGTGTGGGGGAGAGAGAGAGAGTGTGGGGGAGAGAGAGTGTGGGGGAGAGAGAGGGTGGGGGAGAGGGAGTGTGGGGGAGAGAGAGTGTGTGGGGGAGAGAGGTGTGTGGGGGAGAGAGAGTGTGGGGAGAGAGAGAGAGTGTGGGGAGAGAGAGAGAGTGGGGAGGAGAGAGAGTGTGGGGAAGAGAGAGTGTGGGGGAGAGAGAGAGTGTGGGGGAGAGAGTGTGTGGGGGAGAGAGAGTGTGTGGGGGAGAGAGAGTGTGTGGGGGAGAGAGAGTGTGTGGGGGAGAGAGAGTGTGTGGGGGAGAGAGAGAGTGTGGGGGAGAGAAGAGAGATTGTGGGGGAGAGAGAGAGTGTGGGGGAGAGAGAGTGTGGGGAGAGAGAGAGTGTGGGGGGAGAGAGAGAGTGTGGGGGAGAGAGTGTGTGGGGAGAGAGTGTGTGGGGGAGAGAGTGTGTGGGGGAGAGAGAGTGTGGGGGAGAGAGAGAGAGAGTGTGGGGGAGAGGGAGAGAGAGTGTGGGGGAGAGGGAGAGAGAGTGTGGGGGAGAGAGAGAGAGTGTGGGGGAGAGAGAGAGTGTGGGGGAGAGAGAGAGTGTGGGGGAGAGAGAGAGAGTGTGGGGGAGAGGGAGAGAGAGTGTGGGGGAGAGAGAGAGTGTGGGGGAGAGAGAGAGTGTGGGGAGAGAGAGAGAGTGTGGGGAGAGAGAGAGAGTGGGGGGAGAGAGAGAGTGTGGGGGAGAGAGAGTGTGGGGTGAGAGAGAGAGTGTGGGGAGAGAGAGAGAGTGTGGGGAGAGAGAGAATGTGGGTGAGAGAGAGAGTGTGGGGGAGACAGAGTGTGGGGAGAGAGAGTGTGGGGGGAGAGAGAGAGAGTAGTGGAGAGAGAGTGTGGGGGAGAGAGAGAGAGTGAGGGAGAGAGAGTGTGGGGGAGAGAGAGAGTGTGGGGGAGAGAGAGAGTGTGGGGGAGAGAGAGAGTGTGGGGGAGAGAGAGAGTGTGGGGGAGAGAGAGAGTGTGGGGAGAGAGAGAGAGTGTGGGGAGAGAGAGAGTGTGGGGGAGAGAGAGAGAGAGTGTGAGGGAGAGAGAGTGTGAGGGAGAGAGAGTGTGGGGGGAGAGAGAGTGTGGGGGAGAGGAGAGAGAGTGTATGGGAGAGAGAGAGAGTGTGGGGGAGAGAGAGTGTGGGGGAGAGAGAGAGAGAGTGTAGTGGAGAGAGAGTGTGGGGGAGAGAGAGAGAGAGTGTGAGGGAGAGAGAGTGTGGGGAGAGAGAGTGTGGGGGGAGAGAGAGAGAGTGTGGGGGGAGAGAGAGAGAGTGTGGGGGGGAGAGAGAGAGTGTGGGGGAGAGAGAGTGTGGGGGAGAGAGAGTGTGGGGGAGAGAGAGAGTGTGGGAGAGAGAGAGAGTGTGGGGAGAGAGAGAGAGAGTGGGGAGAGAGAGAGAGTGTGGGGAGAGAGAGAGAGAGTGTGGGGGAGAGAGAGAGAGTGTGGGGGAGAGAGAGTGTGGGGGAGAGGGAGAGAGAGTGTGGGGGAGAGGGAGAGAGAGTGTGGGGGAGAGAGAGAGAGTGTGGGGGAGAGAGAGAGTGTGGGGGAGAGAGAGAGTGTGGGGGAGAGAGAGAGTGTGGGGAGAGAGAGAGAGTGTGGGGAGAGAGAGAGTGTGGGGGAGAGAGAGGGAGAGTGTGAGGGAGAGAGAGAGAGAGTGTGAGGGAGAGAGAGTGTGGGGGAGAGGGAGTGTGGGGGAGAGGGAGAGAGAGTGTATGGGAGAGAGAGAGAGTGTGGGGGAGAGAGAGTGTGGGGGAGAGAGAGTGTTGGGGTGAGGGAGAGAGAGTGTGGGGGAGAGAGAGAGAGTGTAGGGAGAGAGAGAGAGTGTGGGGGAGAGAGAGTGTGGGGGAGAGAGAGAGTGTGGGGGAGAGAGAGATTGTGGGGGAGAGAGAGAGTGTGGGGGAGAGAGAGTGTGGGGGAGAGAGAGAGTGTGGGGGAGAGAGAGTGTGTGGGGGAGAGGGAGAGAGAGTGTGGGGGAGAGAGAGAGAGTGTGGGGGAGAGAGGGAGAGAGAGTGTGGGGAGAGAGAGAGTGTGGGGGAGAGAAAGAGATTGTGGGGGAGAGAGAGTGTGGGGGAGAGAGAGTGTGGGGGTGAGGGAGAGAGAGTGTGGGGGAGAGAGAGAGAGTGTGGGGGGAGAGAGAGAGAGTGTGGGGGAGAGAGGGAGAGAGAGTGTGGGAGAGAGAGAGAGTGTGGGGGAGAGAGAGAGAGTGGGGAGAGAGAGAGAGAGTGGGGAGAGAGAGAGAGAGTGGGGAGAGAGAGAGTGTGGGAGAGAGAGAGAGTGTGGGGAGAGAGAGAGAGAGTGTGGGGAGAGAGAGAGAGAGTGTGGGGAGAGAGAGAGAGAGTGTGGGGAGAGAGAGAGAGAGTGTGGGGAGAGAGAGAGAGAGTGTGGGGAGAGAGAGAGAGAGTGTGGGGAGAGAGAGAGAGAGTGTGGGGAGAGAGAGAGAGTGTGGGGGAGAGAGAGAGTGTGGGGGAGAGAGAGAGTGTGGGGGAGAGGGAGAGAGTGTGGGGGAGAGGGAGAGAGAGTGTGGGGGAGAGAGAGTGTGTGGGGGAGAGAGAGAGAGTGTGGGGGAGAGAGAGTGTGGGGGAGAGAGAGAGAGTGTAGTGGAGAGTGTAGGGGAGAGAGAGAGAGAGTGTAGGGGAGAGAGAGAGAGTGTGGGGGAGAGAGAGAGAGTGTGGGGGAGAGAGAGAGTGTGGGGGAGAGAGAGAGAGTGTGGGGGAGAGAGAGAGAGTGTGGGGGAGAGAGAGTGTGGGGGAGAGAGAGTGTGGGGGAGAGAGAGTGTGGGGGAGAGGGAGAGAGAGTGTGTGGGAGAGGGAGAGAGAGAGTGTGGGGGAGAGAGAGAGTGTGGGGGAGAGAGAGAGAGAGTGGGGAGAGAGAGAGAGTGTGGGGGGAGAGAGAGAGAGAGTGTGGGGGGAGAGAGAGTGTGGGGGAGAGAGAGTGTGGGGGAGAGAGAGAGAGAGTGTGGGGGAGAGAGAGAGTGTGGGGGAGAGAGAGAGAGAGTGTGGGGAGAGAGAGAGAGTGTGGGGGAGAGAGAGAGAGAGTGTGGGGGGGAGAGAGAGAGAGTGTGGGGGGGAGAGAGAGAGAGTGTGGGGGAGAGAGAGAGAGTGTGTGGGGAAGAGAGTGTGTGGGGGAGAGAAAGAGTGTGGGGGAGAGAGAGAGTGTGTGGGGAGAGAGAGAGAGAGTGTGTGGGGAGAGAGAGTGTGGGGGGAGAGAGAGTGTGGGGGGAGAGAGAGAGTGTGGGGGGAGAGAGTGTGGGGGAGACAGAGGAGAGAAACGGTGGGTGACACACACAGAGGGTGGGTGATACACAGAGAGAGGCTGGGTGAGTGACTGGCTGGATGAGTGGTTTGCTGGGGCAGGGGTGACTGGGTGGGTGGGTGAGTGACTGACACTGACTGGGGGTGGGGGGGTGACTGACACTGACTGGGGGTGGGGGGTGTCTGACACTGACTGGGGGTGGGGGAGTGACTGACACTGACTGGGGGTGGGGGGTGTCTGACACTGACTGGGGGTGGGGGGGTGACTGACACTGACTGGGGGTGGGGGAGTGACTGACACTGACTGGGGGTGGGGGGGTGACTGACACTGACTGGGGTGGGGGGTGACTGACACTGACTGGGGGGTGACTGACAGGGGGGGTGACTGACTGGGGGGGTGACTGACTGGGGGGGTTACTGACGGGGGGGTTACTAAGTGGGGGGGGGGGAGGTTACTGATTGGGTGGGGAAGTTACTGATTGGGGGGTGTACCTCTGGTGTCACACACATACACATACTCCCATACACACATACATTCATTCACACATACACACACATTCTTCCACACACACACACATACACATTCTCACACACACACAGGGGAGGAAAGGCCGCGACCAGCACCACGCTCCTCCCCCACCCACCCGCGCCCATCTCCCGCTCGTGTGGGGGGCAGGCCGACATCCCCCCCCCAATCAGCAGGGTGGGTGGGAGGCACGTGGCGAGGTATCCCCCACTGGGCGCCCCAGGTGACAGTCAGCCCCGCCGTGGCCGCCACTGCCCTGCTCCCCTCGCCGGCATGTCACAGTGCACGGCCAAGCTGCAGGCTGCTTCTTCCCCCCCAGCCCGCGGCGGCATGAAGCTCGTGGGGGGGGGGAGGGGGGCAGTCCGACATCCCCCCACCTCATGCGGCGGCTGCGCCATCATGAAGGTAGCTGGCACATGGTGAGGGCCGAGCCCCCCTCCCGCAAGCCAACCGGGCTGCAGCAGCGGGGACCTCCCGCCCCGGACATCGATCGGTGGATCGAGGGGAAGGGGACAGGAGGAGGGGAAGGGGACAGGAGCAGGAGGAGGGGAAGGGGACAGGAGCAGGAGGAGGGGACAGGGGACAGGAGCAGGGGACAGGAGGATGGGAAGGGGACAGGAGCAGGGGACAGGAGAGCTGCCGCGGTGGGGAGTAGGGAGCCATGTGGGGACCAGGGGGATCGCAGGGAAGGAGCAGAGGGGCCGCAGCATGGAGAGTACTTACCCTCCAACAGATCTCCAGGCAGAAAGAATGGCCGCTCGTTGGGGACGGGCTCATATAGAGCCTGGCCGCGCGCGCCAATCAGGAGTCAGGTAGGGGGAGTTTTTTTTTTTTTTTTTTTTAAGCGCGAGCAGGGAAATTTCAGCACGAACGGGGGAATTTAAAAAAAAAAACACACACGTGCTGCTTGGGCCAATATTTACACGCCCGGGGGTTAAATCCACCCGCCCCGGGCGAATAAATGTATAGGATTGTCGAACACTGTATATATATATATATATATATATATATATATATATATATATATATAATATATATACATATATACATATTTAAGCCTTTTAATTGTACAAGAAATAGAAGGGGGGAAAATGTATTTATGTGCGGAGTATTCAAAATTGTAAAACACTTGTGACCCTAAGGCAGCATTTTTTATGCAACAATAATCAACAAATAATGTTCTTTTAGGGACTTTTCCCCCTGTATCTTAAATAAATAACAATCTTCAGAACAAATCAAAAGTTTTATGACTGGCAGTTGTTAAATGAGCAAGCTTTTTAACTTTATTACAACTCCAATATACTTTATTTGCTAAGTGGAACGTCTTTAATTAGCACAAGCAAGCTTTATTTTAGTTAATTTTTTCAATATGACCACATTCTTTCCTGTATTTCTATTGATAACACATACCAACCAAAAATATCTTCTACGTGGGAATAATTTGTCATATGTCGCATATTCTATATATAAGTATAGAATGTAAAGCCTTTTGCTTACAGTGTTTGACTACTGCCACCACAGATTGTATCATCAAGCGTTCTTTTTTCTGGGATAACTATCACTTACAGTATGTACTGTATGGGCTTTGGCATTGTAACCACCACATTTTTACCAATAATAAACACAAATGTGAATGTATTAAATAAATGAGATCAACACACTTAAAATGTCCCAATTAATATGACATGTTGATATATTTCTGGATGTATAGATTTATCCATTATTTTTAAATCAGCATTGGAACTACAAACATCTTTATCACTAGACATGGTGAAAGAATGTTGAAAGGTCTCCTTTGTATTGAACTAAGCAAACTGCTGTTTGAGTGATTTTATAAACCGTACGCATTTCAGCTGTAATACAGCATCTGTCATTCTTGGCTTGGAAGAACACTCTTGAATGAATGTGAGCAATCTTTCTCTGCTTGCTTAAAAACGCTGGGCATGCTCAACAACTGTACTAAGGATCTACAAGAATCCAAAACATGCCGTTAGTTCAACATGGGGCATCTCTTCCATAGCATGATCAAATATGGCATTTGATTTTTTTTAAACAAAGATTCATAAACATATTATTGGCAGATCAGTAATACACATTTTTTTTTCTAATCACAACAATAATATGCAGAGAGGATACAAGTGCTTTTGTTTAACACACATTACATTAATGTGGCAATTTAGGGAAGATCCACATAAAGAACCAACATTTTTTACTAAAGGCTGCAAATAAATTATTCCTACTAATACCTAGATCTTAGAGATTGATGTGCTTAAAGTAAGGCGTTGGATATAGTAGGAGCGCATGGCGTCACACGCGTCTGTAGCTTGAGCGATCCGTGGCCTTTAGGACTACGTGACGGGGAGGTGTGGCTGATACATCACAGAGCGAAAATTATTTTTGTATTGTAAAAAATCTGCAGCGCCGTCGCGCTTCATCACGCTCTTGTGGCCTGCCTCCTTTTGTTCGCATCGCCCACACGCAGTATGGACGCGGTCTAAGAGCCCAGGCTACTTGAGATTTTTTTACATTTTCTTCCAGCTTACCTGAACCAAGGATTCTTAAAGCTGATCTGTGATCCTCTAACATCAGGATGGATGCCCATTATACACAAAACAGCCGAAGGTAAGGGCTCACTCAGGCGGTCA
Organism: Ascaphus truei; assembly: GCF_040206685.1. NCBI lineage: Eukaryota > Metazoa > Chordata > Amphibia > Anura > Ascaphidae > Ascaphus > Ascaphus truei. The sequence continues at coordinate 289,941,104 of NC_134485.1, forward strand.
ATAGAAAATGCCACCATTGTGAGTTCCTCATGATGTTGCAACTTTCAATTCATGGCCCAGTGGCCATATTTGTAATGGTTTTATTCCACAACAATGAAAGTACAAATATCTCGAGAATCAAGGGATCCTTGGAGGACCACAGTCCAGCTACAGGAAACCCCCAGTTCAGATAAGATAATATATATATATGTATATATATATATATATATATATATATATATATATATACATACACACACACACACACACACACACACACACACACACACACACACACACACACACACACACACACACACACACACACACACACACACACACACACACACACACACACACACACACACACACACACTGCTGCTTTAAATAAACTATTCTCTAAAATCTAGATATTGGCAGGATTATTCTTTCTGCAGTCTTTAGTAAAACATTTTGGATATTTACATGGGATTTCCCTAAATCATTAGCTTACTCCTATGCCATGTGTGTGTAGCCCTCTTTCCCTTTTGCCAAGACGGGTCTACTACCTGTAGGCTCACAGAGATCTGAGCCTCCGCCACTGGGAGCCTGGGGCAATGAATATATTAATTGGCAGCGCCTCCACCTGCCCAGGATCCCAATACTATGAGATAACCTCAGACAGGAAATAGTAACAACAGCTCTTAGATTAACTTGATAACCTTTACTGCAGGTGTTACACAGAATGCACATGAATAATAATCAACACGGTTAACCATAACCCTTTCCCTCAGGATAAGCGTTGACCCAACACCGTGTATTCCCACACCGTGTCCAATGTACCGACCAGTCCCTTGGTCACTTAACCCCTGAGTGTCCCCAAAGAACTCACCCCTAAGGCATGATCAGCGCCTGTATGGTACCAGTATGTTGGTGCACTTATGAAATACCTACCGGGCCCTTCAGCACCCGGACACGCGGACTACTTCAAAAATGATACGCCAATCCACGAGATGCTGAACTCCACAGAAGAGGTTGGCCGGATGGCAGTCCACTAGTCTGGTCCCAGACTAGGAATATCAGGTTACTCAGCTTCAGCAGTTATGTCCCTGACTGTCACTGAATACTACAGGCAAGGTCCCTACCTAAAGGGCTGCCCCTACAGCAACCACATGCTGGAGGTGACTCGGGGCCCTAACTGGGGCCTTAGGGGTTTCTCTGACCTAGTGCAGAGGCTACTTGCCTCTCTGCAGACACCTCCTATCCCTTACTCTTCCTGGCTCCTACTACCCCCTTGGGCTGAGCGCGCAAAGTCTCTATCTCTGAGCATGGGCTTCTGGCCACCTTATTGACTCCCTGGTGTTACGTGAGTTCCTGCCCCATGGCACTATGGGGCTTGTAGTCCCCGCGGACCCCCCTTTATCTTGGCGCCACGTGTGCCCTCTCTCTAATGGCCGCCGCTATCCTCGCGCAGGTGCGACCCTGGTGTAAGGAATCCGCTCCTGGCTTTGATTATAGCCTTGCAGACCTCTGCAGTTGCAAAAGCTTCCTCTGGCAATCAATGGCACATGTGCTGCCTTTCATTGCAGCTTCTGCCCTGTGCTCCATCATTGGAGGAATGCTCACACACCCTCCCCCTGTGATTGGATCTCCGCCCTTTATATGTTGGGCTTTGGCTCTGAATCAGGGACGAGCATAATCATTCCCTGGACGTTACGGTCTCTGCCACAAGCCGCCTGGCTTGTCTCCTTGTGTACTAACCTCTCTAGTTCTCATCTCTAGTTCCACGCAGAGGCCTGTTCCTGAGTATCCTGAGGCCTGCTACTATTCTCCACGTAGAGGCCTGTGTTTCCTGATTATCCTGAGGCCTGCTGCTACTCTGCACGCAGAGGCCTGCTCCTGACTCCTGTGCTGAAGCGTTGTTTAGCCAGCACAGATTCCTGGTACCTGCTGCATTCTCCCCTAGCAGAGGTTACCCTTCGTTTCCTGAAGCCTGCTGCTATTCTCCACGCAGAGGCCTGCTTTGGACTTCTGTGCTGAAGCGTTGGTTTTCCTCGACGCTGCCCCGCGGTGTACTTCGGCCAGCCTGCTGTCTCCCCCTGCTGATATCGGCGTCATGGGCCGAGCCCGCTCTTCGCGCAGAGGCCACCCCCGCGCTCACGCTCCTAAGCTGAAGCGCGGAACTCCTGACTACCTGTTGCCGAACTCCTGCTTGAATAACGACGATGCTGCCTTCTCCAATCCTGACCCTGATATGTATGACTACGAACTGCGCACTCCGGATCAGTCTGCGCGGACTAAGGTTGGTGATTATATAACCCCACCTCAGCCCCGCGGTCCGGTCCCGGTTTGTGGCGAGCACAATCGTAACACCTGGTAATGGCCGCCGCAACTTCCAATGCCTCCGGCGCATGCGCAAAACCCCCCAGGATGGCGACACCCTCCGTCGGATCCCAGCGCGAGCCGTGGCGACACGCTCGCTCCCCGCTGCAACACTCCACCCACCAGCAAGGTCCCCCGCTGCAGCGGAGGTAAGCACAGAGCACCCAGAGAACCGAGCACCAGAAGGGAGCCTGACTACATGTGTAAAACAAATCCACCCATTTTTGGGGTAACATTGCTGCTTTAAGACTTTTTTTCTATTAGAAGGACACTCTAATGTGAAACATGCAAAATATACAAGACCACCATTAGAATAATATGTAGGCTAGTAGAATAATATTTAAAGCTAAAAATGTAATATATATATATAGGCAGAAAACAAGAAGAAAAAACAGGCGCACTCCTAGTGTGATAAAGTATAAAACAGTATTTATGGGATTGTAAAATATAAAAAGCGCACTCACAAACAGAGTAAAAATAATAGCATTTATGAGCTGTGAAGGGAATGTATCAGCCTGTCCCGTTGGTGCCACCTCTGGTGTATCCGTTGGTTCAGCAAGGTGCACTGGAGCCATCCCAGCCAGATGATGTAATAATCAGCAACACGGTCAGAGACTCCCTCCAGATACACCTCCCACAGCTCTCACTGCTCACCAGCAGGCAACTGCAAAACCGGAAGCGAGTTTGTGGCTGACATTACTGCACGAACGGAGAGAGTACCTTGGAGCTGTTGCTATTTTGCTTGGGACTGCTGTCGCTTCCGGTTTTGCAGTTGCCTGCTGGTGAGCAGTGAGAGCTGTGGGAGGTGTATCTGGAGGGAGTCTCTGACCGTGTTGCTGATTATTACATCATCTAGCTGCGGTGGCTCCAGTGCACCTTGCTGAACCAACGGATACACCAGAGGTGGCACCAACGGGACAGGCTGATACATTCCCTTCACAGCTTCAAGGCGATTGAGTATATCTCATAAATGCTATTATTTTTACTCTGAGTGCGCTTTTTATATTTTACAATCCCATAAATACTGTTTTATACTTTATCACACTAGGAGTGCGCCTGTTTTTTCTTCTTGTTTTCTGCAGATATCCTTGGGATTTGGTGATCCTTATATACGGGCAGCAAAACTCCAGTGGACTAAGTACATTTTTTGGAAATTCAACTGACATCTGGTTTTTATTTTATTTTTTATGTTTCATATTTTTTATTTTTGCTATAGATTTCAGTTGTTTTTATCACAAATTCGCCCTTTTGGGGATTCTTTGGTCAATAGCCTTGTTAACTATCTGATTTACAGAGCTGATTTATCCTTATCAAGCTTCCTAAGGCACTACTCCAATTTGTTTGTTTTTGTATGTATGTATGTATGTATGTATGTATGTATGTATGTATGTATATACATATATATATATATATATATACATATATATATACATATACACACACATATACACATATATATACACACACATATACACATATACACACACATATACACACACATATACACATACACACACACATATACACATACACACACACATATACACACACACACACAAACACAAAGTAGCGATATGAAACTAATGAAAATCGTTAGGCTAAAGTGAATATAAGTGAAATATTAATTAAATATAATATTGTGATACAAAAACTAATGAGTACTAAATCTATATGTGATATAACCAATATAACAATACAGTGTTAGTAAACCAATGAATATATAGAACACTTAGAGAGTTCACAATTAGAGTCCATCCGGATCCACTGAGAATGTAATGCAATTGAAAGGATTCAGACCACCAGATAACTATTGGCTCGTTGCAGCTCCTTTGATGTGGTATAGCCACCCACAATAGAATCTACAGAAAAAAAACCCAAAGAGAAGCGCAGGCTCCATAGTGTTTAACTGTATTAAACAAAAGTCCATTTAAAATGACACGCAGTCCCTAGGAATCACACTTACAAGATTTAAAAAAACACTTAACATTTGAGAGAAATCTCTAAGGGGTACGTCAGCTGGGTTGGAGGGGTCCAATGTAATACTCTGCCTTAGTATGGTACAGCTGCTGGAAACTCCTGTCGCTCTTCCGCAATGCTACACTCGATCAGCCAGTCTCTCAGCACATTAATGCCAGTCCTCCGGTCAGCTGAATGCTCTGGACACAGACCACATGTGCAGCGTATGCAACAAGGCTATCCGTCAGGTACAGAGACCTCCTCTCTACCGCCGTGCGTGCTGATGTCACCACCTTGTCCCAACTAGTTTCGTCATTATCACGTGACTTCCTCAGGAGAATCGATGGAATTGGCACTTATCCAATTTAGCAAAAAGATAGTTCTCACTAAGGCGTAATAGAACCTGTTTAACGTGAGTAACGTGTTCTTGGGGGGGATTTGGAAAAAAAAATCTAAATGTCATCTAGACAGACGATGAGGAATTTGTTGAGAAGGTCCCGGAATATCTAATTGACGAAGTATTGAAAGTCTTGAAAGACAGTGGGGGCGTTACAAAGGCCGAAGGGCATGACGAGATACTTGTAATGGCCATTGCGGGTATTGAATGCCGTCTTCCATTCATCGCCCTGACGAATTCTCACCAAATTGTAGGCACTGCGCAAGTCCAACTTTGAGAAGATAGTTGAACCCTGTAGGCGATCGAAGAGTTCCGAGATCAAGGGTAGGGGGTAGCGATTCTTAAGCGTAATTTTTTTTTGAGACTCCTATAGTCAATACATGGCCGAAGGGACCCGTCCTTCTTCTTGACAAAAAAGAACGTATTGAGACGTATTCACGTATTTTTTTTTGAGACTCCTATAGTCAATACATGGCCGAAGGGACCCGTCCTTCTTCTTGACAAAAAAGACGTATTGAGACTCCTATAGTCAATACATGGCCGAAGGGACCCGTCCTTCTTCTTGACAAAAAAGAATCCGGCCCTGGCCGGAGAAGAGGATTTCTGAATAAACCTCCTCTGTAGGTTTTCACAGATATAGTCGTTCATGGCTTTGGTCTCCGGGAGCGAGAGTGGATAAGTTCTTCCCCTGGAGAGCACAGAACCGGGCATGAGATCAATAGGGCAGTCGAAGGGGCGATGTGGGGTTAGGACTACGGACCGAGCTTTGTCAAAGACATCGCAAAATTCTTTGTATACCTCTGGTAGGGAATTAGTGTCTTTCTCCAACGTGAGTAACCCACCGACATTATGCACCGGCGCCACACAGCTCTTAGCACAATGAGTACTCCTCCGGATAGGTTCTTTGTTGGTCCAATCGATGCGAGGATTATGGCGCTGGAGCCACGGGAGACCCAGAATCACTTCAACAGAGGGGGTATGGATCACATCCAGATGAATCTAATCCTTGGGGTTCCCCTCCACCTGTAGATTAAAGGGAGTAGTCTGCAGGGAGATGAAGGCTGGTTGAAGTGGCCGTCCGTCGATGGCCTCCAGATCTACCGATACCTTCTTGCGGACAAGCGGGATGTAGCTACTCTCAGCGAAGGCATGGTCAATAAAATTGCCCCCCCGATCCGGAATCCACGAATGCCAGTGCGGTGACTCTGAAATTCTCCCCTGTAAGCAAAACTGGAATAAAAATCCTGGTAGGTAGGACTTCTTTGGAGATAGGGAAGATGGAAAGTGTTCCCAATGAGACTCCCCTGGATCTCATTGGGAGTTGGCATTTCTCGGTTTGTGTGGGCACTGGAGCACTTGATGACCGGGGTTGCCGCAGTATAGGCAGAGACCGGCGCTGCGACAGCGTTGCTTCTCAGATGGGGACAGCTTATTGCCCCCTAGTTGCATGGGTTTCGGGGAGTTGGAGTGGAGAGGTTCCAGTACGGCGAAGTGGAGGGAAGGTGGTCTAGAAGACAATTAGCGATGCTGGGATCGCTCGGCCCTCCTCTCTTGCAGGCGTTTATCTACCTGAATGCATAAGGCGATCAATTCCTCCAAATCCGTGGGACGCTCCTTTTAACGGTTCTGCAAGGCCCTGCCAAAAGGCGGAAGACAATGCCTCGTTGTTCCAGCCTGTCTCCGAGGCAATGGTACGGAACTCCAGAGCGTACCTGGCGACCGGTTGGTTCCCCTGGGAGATATGGAAAAGGGAGGAAGCTGCGGTCATCTAACGTACCGGAGTGTCGAAGACCCTGCGGAACTCCCTGGCGAAGAGTCCAATGTCCTGTGTAAGATCCGACCTCCCCAGATGGGTGAGGCCCAAGCCAGGGCGTCATCCGTAAGGAGAGAGATGATGTAGGCAATCTTGGGCAAACAAAACGAGATGGCGTGATCTCAAATTGTATGAAGCACTGATTAAGGAAGCCTCTACACCTGTGGGGATCTCCTTCATAATGGTTAGGCGTTGGAAGACGGGGTTCTGTAGAAGTTGTGGCGGGACCCAGAGTAGCAGAGGCAGGGGCAATTGTCAGTGGAGTAGATATGGGAGAGGCAGTCTGCGTCTGGACAGTGAGGGAATGGAGGCTCTGCTGTAGCAGGTCCATCCGATGGTCATTTTGCTCCAGGTATCTTTCTAGTCTAGGGAACATATTGGCGTGAGAGGACAGAGTTCTCTCCACTTCAGCGGGGTCCATATTTGTTGGGCTCAGCATACTGTCACGATGTGCTCACCACGAACAAGGCGGACCCGCGGTGCTGAGGTGGGGAATGGATATAACACCATCCACAGCCACGAGGGCGCATCTAGATTGTAGGTTTCGTCAAGGTAGCCGGGTCGGTATTGAAGAGGTACGGAGAGTCGGTATACTTGCCAGGGGTCGTGTAGGAGAAATACGAATCGTTGCAGGTTTTTAGCCGAGGTCGGGTTTGGAGAGAGGAGAGTTATCGTTGTCCGGGTGTCAAGGTCGGGGTTGGAGAGGGTAGCGTTGTCGTAGTTCGGGTGCCGAGGTCAGGGTTGAGAAGAGCGGATGGTCGAGGAAAGCCGCGTCGGTACACAGAGCAAGGGTCAGCAAGGCAAGGCAAGACTGTGGAGGCAAGGATAGGTAAACACAACACAACTGGTACTATGCTCAGCCAACTTGCCAGTGCGGTAGCTGAGCATAAGTAGCAGAGGAGGTCCAATGAGGAACCTACAGTGTGAGGGTGTGTGTCCAGCAAGGGCTGTGGTAGGACAGAGCGCAGGTGCAGGGAGCACCTCAGAGTAGGGAGGCGGACTGTCAGTGAGAGCCGCACAGGTCCGAGGTCAGGAGATGGGAGCGGAGGAGCCTGCTATACCTTTTCATCGTTCTCTGCACTGGTAACATGAGACGACAAATATGTCTGAAGATTGGTTTGTTGACATTCAATGCCCTACATAAATCAGGGCTCCAGCTATCTGAAAGAGCCTTTGGTTCCCTTTGCTCCCACTGATTCAATTTGATCAGCAGGACTGCCAACAGTTCCCAGAATCATACCATCTTCCTTTGGGGCCTGAACTTTTAGTAATGCTGCACCTACTTTTTGGAACTCTTTACAACATACGGTTTGAGAGGTTCCCTCTCTGGAAAACTTTAAAAATAGGTATGTGATTAATGAACCACAACCTGCCCGGCATTTTATGCTTCACTTTCTATTATGTATTCTAGTCATCCTATATTTTTATCTTCTGTTTGGTTTCTTTAATAGTTTTAAATGGGGTTTTATTAAAATTGTTATTGTAAGAGTTTTGAGTACCATTGGGACTATACTGTATATCATTAATATTATTATGCCACTTTACAAAATGGGGGAGAAAATCAAAAGTTAATATTGTTGCATGCTTTGTGTACTGAAAATGTTTTGGACTAAAACGTGAATAATCATATGCGTTAAAAAAAAAAAAAACCACAAGGCTATTAAAATGTTGGCACAACAACAATCATTTTTTTTTTTTTACACAATGGTACATAGCAACTGATAAACCACTCATTCTGTGTTTGTGCCCAATCAATGATTGATTAAAGAGTCTTTTAACATGTGTATTGTCGACTCCAGCATTGAAGGAATAAACACTTGCTACTACAGAGTTGTAATGAAATGTGTGTATGTATACAGTATATGTATATATGTAACCATACTGTATATGTATATATGTATACAGTACATGTGTATATATATATATATATATATACACACAAAAAAAAAGATCAAAACTGCAGCACTCACAAGTGACAAAAAGAGAATTTAATCCAAAATCATCAGGCAGTCAGACAAAACCCCAGATTGTCTGACTGCCTGATGATTTTGGATTAAATTCTCTTTTGTTCACTTGTGAGTGCTGCAGTTTTGATCTTTTTTGTACTTATCCTTGGACCGGTTGGTGTTCCATGTCCGTCTGCAAGCACCTGACTTTACATTTAACATGCTAACTGGGGCCTGTACAGTCTGAGATGTAACTCTTGGTTTTTTTTGCAATTTCTCTGAGCATTGCACGGTCTGACCTCACTGTAGAATGATGGACTTTAAATTGTTTGGAAATGGCCTTCTAACCCTTCCCAGATTGATGGGAAGCAACAATTCGCAGCAACAATTGCTTCTCCACGATCATTGCTGATGTCTTTCCTCCTTGGCATTGTGTTAACACACCTGAATGCTCCAGACCAGCAAACTGCTAAAACTTCGGCTTTTATAGAGGTGGTCACACTTGCTGATGATCAATTAATCAAGGGCATTTGATTAGCAGCACCTGTCTGCTACTTAGCATCTTAATTCCTATGGAGACAGTAAGGGTGTACTTAGTTTTTCACACATGGCTTCTCCATTTTGGCTTTATTTTTGTTAAATAAATCATGACACGGTGTAATATGTCACGTGTTGTTGTTCATCTGAGGTTGTATTTACCTCATTTTAAGACCTGCTAAAGAACAGATGATTGTTATTTATGTCCTGATATGTAAAACCATAGAATTCAAAGAGGGTGTACTTTCTTTTTCACACAACTGTGTGTGTGTGTGTTTGTGTGTGTACAAGTATGTGTATGGGTATGTATTTATATATGTATGCAGTTCAGCTCTTGACGACTTCCTAGTTTCAATTCTGCAAATAAAATTCATAATAAAAAAACAAAATCAGCGAGGTGGGATTACAGCTTCAAGGGAAAGAAAAGTTATTATGCATGTATTTCCAGATGTTAACAGGTGCATTTAGAATCCCATATACAATACACATTAAATACTTAATTTCAAAATAGTTTTCTTATTTGTAGCAATAAAAAAGTGATGTATAAATAAATGCTGCTTACTTTGATTTGTAAGCAGCATTAAATCCCTCTCCTGGCTTCCGATCAAATCCCGCATCTCACACCCCATTCTCCTCCTCACTTTTAAAGCTTTACACTCTTCTGCCCCTCCTTACATCTCAGCCCTAATTTCTCGTTATGCACCATCCAGACTCTTGCGTTCTTCTCAAGGATGTCTTCTTTCTACCCCCTTTGTATCTAAAGCCCTCTCCCGCCTTAAACCTTTTACACTGACTGCCCCACACCTCTGGAATGCCCTTCCCCTCAGTACCCGACAAGCACCCTTCTCTATCCACCGTTTAAAACCCAACTTAAGACACACTTGCTTAAAGACGCATATGAATAGCACTGTGGATATTCTGAACACGATACATAAAGCTTGGCCCCCTGCAGACACACTTACCAGAACTCCCTCCTACTGTCTGTGTACGTTCTCCCTACCTACCATTTAGACTGTAAGCTCCTCGGGACAGGGACTCCTCTTCCTTAATGTTACTTTTATGTCTAAAGCACTTATTCCCATGATCTGTTATTTATATTATCTGTTATTTATTTGATTACCACGTGTATTACTACTGTGAAGCGCTATGTACATTAATGGCGCTATATAAATAAAGACATACAATACAATACAAGAGCCTACATTATGCTTCTCTGAACATAAACTGCATTTACCCCCAACTGTTCTCATCACTGATTCATCACCAATTGTGTCCATTATTTTTTTCCACATTTAGAATTTTGTAATAAAAAGGTGGTCGTTTAAAAAACAGACATCACATTCTTCGTGTTTAAAAAAAAAAAAAAGAAGTCTCCTCACGGTCAAGGTGCAAGAACAGATACTCTATTTTGAAAAAAACGTATATATTTTTTTTCTGTGCAGAGATTGCGGCCGTAACGTCGAATGGGTAAAATGAAGGTAAACGGCAAATTCAAAATTCACTCTAAGGGTATTTCAATATTTCAAAAGGAGCTGATTACATTAATAAGTTGTTTATTTTTTACCTGCTACTATAGACTATTCCTTCGATAAGTATTTAAAAAGAATACAATTGTGGTCACATGTTATGTGGCCTAACCCCCTTCTGAATTACTTAGAAGTAAGTCATGTTGTAAAGTGAAATTATAAAAGGTTATTTTATTCCCAACAGATCCACCAACACAGAATTGTAGAAACCAACCTGAAAAGGTGACCTTCAATGGTATTTACTAATGTCATTATGTCTCAGCACTTGATAGACAAGCACACCCTTTAGAGAATAATGGATACAGTATATAGTAGAAACAGTTTTTTTTTATTTGTTTTAATAAGGACTATTTAAGGACTCTATTTGCATAACGCCTTGTATTGTGATAAAGAAAAAAAAACGGTTAGGGTGGAAATAAATAGAATACAGCAATAACTTCCAGTTAACAAAGCAGACTTTCAATAGTATCATCCTGTAACAGTGACATAGCCCTGTTTAAATAAAGCAGCCCCAGAGCTCTGAGAATCCCAGCAGAGAGATAGTTAATTGCAGCCACTCAATCAACTATTTCTCCACCTGGACTAATAAGAGCTCTGTAAAAAGCCTAATGTGAGACACAGGAGAGAGATTCCTTAGCTCACATTCGGGCTGACAGAAGGGAGCAGATTAGGATAGAATACTGTACCTGAAACAGTATGCTGATGTTTTCCGGCCGTACAGTATACTGTACAATACTTTTTTATATACAGTACAGTATACTGTGTAATAAACCCGAAAAAATAAAAACTATGCATTTATTCTACAAGTATCACATACATTATGTGTCTTCTACAGTATAAAGTGCCAGTACATACAGTACAGTACAGTTTGTGTCTTCTATTTTTTTTTTGAACTCTTATACTGAGCATGCCTATAGTATACAGTGCAGTATGCCTCGACATTCTAGAAACACTGTATTTTGTTACAGTAGCAAAGGAGCAAATGGAACAATGTAAAACAAATCAACATGTTCTTTTATTGGTGGAGTTTGTACAAAAACATTTATTTACAAATACTGTACAATGTAGAAACATTTTAAGTGCACAGCAATTCAAAACATCAACTGGTGTATGGTTTACTGCTATATTTGTGAAAACATTTACAGTTTACAGTCACATGTTTTAAAAACAAATTCTTTATTCATAAAATCAGCAAAACGCAACATCTCCTTTATTAAAGAACGACAAGACAAAACATATACTGTACAGTGGGAGGGTGTGCAAAACAGTCTGCACCAGTACAGTCCTTGAGGGCAGCAAACAGGGCGGGTTTTCAGGGTAACCTTTGAAAACCGTGCCTGTTTGCGGCCCACAGGGACTGGAATTGTGCATGTCCTGTGTGTGTGGACAGCAAGTTAAAACATTTCTGTATAAATACAAGTAAAAAAACACAAAACAACATCTCCTTTATTTAAGTACAGCAGGTCAAAACATGTAGAGTACAATACAGTTCAGCACAACAGTATGGTCTTACCTGTGATTACAAAAAAACTTTATTCATAAAATACAGTATACAAACGAAACATCTCCTTTATTAAAGAAACATATAAAGTACAGTGGGATGGTGTGCAATACTCTGTCAGTCAGACCTGCACCACTACAGTCCTCGAGGGCAGCAAACAGGGCAGGTTTTCAGGACAACCTTGAAAACCGTGCCTGTTTGCAGCCTTCAGGGACTGGAATTGTGCAGGTCCTATGTGTGTGGACAGCAAGTTAAAACATTTCTGTATAAATACAAGTAAAAAAACACACAACAACATCTCCTTTATTTAAGTACAGCAGGTCAAATCATGTAGAGTACAATACAGTTCAGCACAACAGTATGGTCTTACAGAAAGTCCTCCACATTGTCAGTCCATGGCCGATTCCTTGCATGGCGCAAAACGCCATTAATGCAGTCTCGAACGCCTTTCATTACAGGATCTATAATTGGATAAAAGCGGCGCATTTCATCCCGAATGTTCTTTCTTAAATTGGCAGGAAGCGCCTTTTTTACGCGATTTCCGTCGTAGTTCACTTTGAAGGCCCAGTCGCAGTACAACGAGTAGGGAACATGGTGCTTAAAAAGTAACAAGGCATGCTTGTGGGGTGCACCAGCACTCTTCCTCCTATACTTCTCCCTGAGCGCCGGTGGCAGATCGCACAGGGTGATGTCGGGCACCGTATCGATGCGAGCGACTGTAGGTCTTTTGGGAGCGGGTGTGCTTGAGGCGACGGGTGATGGTAGGTTGTCTGGGAGGAAGCTTTCCTCCAGTCTTGGTCGCCGTGTTGTCTCCTGGCGTGGTCTTGACGGGGTTGTCATGTCCTCCTCAACGGCATACATGTACACTACATCTTCTGGTGGAGGGGGTGCGCTTGGTGATGGAAGGGGGTCAAAGGTCCCATTCATCACATCCATGTCACCCCCCTGCTCCAGCGTCGGGGAAACAGGGGCATTAACACAGAGCAAATAATGTATGCCCGCTATGTCAGCCTCTATCTTCTCCATCTGTTGATCCATATGTTGCATCCGTTGATCCATATCTAGCATCCGTTGATCCATATGTATCATCCGTTTATCCATTTGTAGCATCCGTTGCTCCACATTTAGCATTGTCTCCAGAAGCAGATCTATCTTTGCTAGCACAATAGAGTTCCCAGGGAGATCCGCACTTATCCCATTCAGCATCCGGTCTAACGAGCTGCTTCTTGTGCATGGCGTGTGAACATCTGGGTGGATGGGTGCAACGGAGGATGAGATGGGGGTTCCATGGAGAGAAGTGGCAGCGACGTCGAAGAAGAGTGGACGAGGTGACCTGTGGATATCCGGTAGAGGAGAAGCGGAAGCGTCGTCGAAGACGGATGGAGAAAGTGACCTTTGGATTTCCGGCCGAGAAGCAGAGTCGTCTAAGAGCAAAGGAGAAAGTGACACGTGGATTTCAGAGGCAGCGCCGTCGGATAGAACTGGAGAAGATGGCCTGTGGGTTTCCGTGAGGGCGGCGGCAGCGTCAAGGATGAGGGGTGGAGAAGACGGGCTGAAGATTTCCGGGACAGCGGCGGCAGAGTCGTTGAAGCGTACGTGAGGAAGTGGTCTGCGGGTTCGATGGGTTGGCTGCCAATCGTTTTGCGTCGAGAGTACATCACCGTATATCTTCTTGACATAATAAGGCTGACGTCTATGAAAACCCTTAGCCTTTGGGGTCAGCAGAAGGTTTTCTTTATTGGCCTTAGCCTGTCGCTTTTGCCTTGGCGTGGAAACGGCAACTGCCTTTCGCTTTTTCTGCTTGACAGGCAGGGCAGAGGCGAGTGGGTTCCTGCATCCGTAGAATCGGGGTTGCTCCATGGAAGCAGGTGGTACAATGCAGTATCTGGACAAGGGCAAGTTCAGATAAAGATCATCGAGTGGTGGGCTATGCAAAGTGTGTAACCTTCTATGCATGGCGACCAGGTACAGATGTTGAAAGTGGGCGTACTCTAATGTGAGTCATTACCGTATAAATACACCATCCATTTTGTGGATTCACTGCACATTGAATACACATCGACTAAACATCGAATATACATTCTTGTGTTTGTATTTCTTTCTACTCGCAGCAATGCCTGTTAAAAAGATTTCCAAGGAGCTCAGCATGCGAATTAAGGACATGTACACGAGCGGACACCGAATTGCTGCTATCCAACGCTGGTTAGCTACTTCTGGCATCGTTGTGCCAGCAACCACCGTGAGCTATCATGCACACAGAAAAAACAGAGACCGCAAAAGGGCACCAAAGGTAACTAACGCGTAAGTATATTTATACAACTTAAAAATAAAATTAATTTTAATTTAAATCTAATATTATTTTTATTTCTGTTGATTTATATTACAACAGTATATATATTTTGTATATTTATATTTATATCAGTACAGTATATATTTTGTATATTTATATTAAGCAAGCCCTTAAATGTCACGGAGTTAAAGCAGTTCTGTAATGGGCCAAAATTCCTCAAAACCAATGTGAAACACTGACCAGCAGTTACATGAAATGCTTAGTTGAAATCATTGCTGCTCAAGGGGGTGCCACCAGGTACTGAATCTAAAGGTTCACATACTTTTTCCCACATGGATATTGAATGTTGAATCATTTGTAGATAAATAAATGTTGAAAAATCACCATGCTTTTGTGTTAGTTGTTAGATCTGGTTTGTTAAAATCTATTTAATGTGGTAAATCTGTGCATGAAAAAAACTCGGGTAAAGATGTGAAGTTTATGAAAGTGTTTGTAAACCACTTAAGATTAAGATCTAACCACATTTTAGGTTTAAAATATGTAAAAATCCTAACAAAAATCCACACACACACACACACACACACACACACACACACACACACACACACACACACACACACACACACACACACACACACACACACACTTTAAATCCTTTCCAATTTACTGTTAGATAAAAGCTCCCGAATGATCTTCCAGGTACTGTAGTTTCAAGACTCCGTGTTTTGATATCCCTTAGAATCCAGTCAAGTACCATCTTTGTCCAACAATGGTAATTTCTTCTTGAGATAAGTCTGGCCCACTTCCATTAGAATGTATTTATTTTTGTGACGGGACAGGCTTTTATTTGGAGATAGGAGTGAGCACTGCAAAAAAATCCGGACTGGAGGCGGGTTAAAAAGCAATGAAATTTATTGAGGCATGTAGCCTAAGAAAAATACACTCACAGCACGCTCCTCTGACGCGTTTCGTGCCGTAGGCACTTTGTCAAAGAGTGTTGAAACATATAACTGCCCCCTGTAAATATAGGGCAATTCATATTTAGTTAATTCAGTGCATCGGTGTCCCGTCAAGACCCCGCCCCCCGCTGACGTCACTAGGCACGTCACTAAAGTGGGCGGTACAATTGACAGGGAATACCTTAGCTCTCCGCCCACCTTTCTCTTAGTGCTGGCTCTTGGCCGAGAGAGTGGATCAAAGGCATACAGTATCTGTCCCGCCAACTCCTGACATCACTGTCAGTGTGTAGAGGGAACTGAACTGCAGCCAATGCCTGCCCACCTAACCAACCAATCCACAGCACAGTGAAGAAAGTAAACAAAGGCAAACGGACCTAACAAATGAATAAACATATAACTGCAACAAGGGATGTTCTAAATAACTATATTTAAATGGTAAAGATGTTGTAAATTTGGCACTTACATAAGTACCTAATGTTAATGATGAAAACTTGGGTATAAATACATATCACTATATGATAAGAACATAGAACAGGAATGTGACAAAAATGTGCTGAAACCAACAAAAATATATATACAAACCACACATAGAAAATATTGAACAATGTTGAAGTGATACATGACAATGGGAAAAAATAAAAAATAATAAATAGTAAAAAATTATAAAAATTAGAAGATTAAAGAATGAATTAAAAACAATGATAAATGAATATCCCTTAAAGCATACATATAGTGCAATATATCATATGAGAAACTATTAACCGCTGTATGTATAAATTCATCAACTGTACTATTTCATAGTAATGGATAATAAATGTATAGGGATACATATGACAATATATAAATTGATAAATACAATGATCAATCTATGTACATGTTATAAATTTAATTAATCAATTTTGATTTTAATGATGAGACAATTCCAGAGGGTATGTAAGATGATAGTGTATTAATGTATGACTGGGAACTATCTTGTAAGGAAAGGGCTAAGCTCCCAGTCTACATTAATGCCCATGGGAGACATAGCATCCATATTGAATATCCATGCCATTTCTCGTTTATTTAATCTATTAAATCTGTCTCCCCCACGCTGGGGGACAGGAACATGCTCTAGGCCTGAAAATTGAAAATTAGCAATGCCTCCCATGTGACAATTTGAAAAATGCTTAGAGACTGGATGTAGTATATCTTTCTTTTTGATCAAGCGGACATGTTCGCTGATCCTAAGTTTTAATGGTCTAATGGTACGGCCTATATAATATTTACCGCATCCACATTTGAGAGCGTAGACTACGTAACTTGTGTTACAATTAATAAATGTGTTTATTTTCCTATTTTGTTTAGGCTGAACACATTCAATGGCTTTGATTGGACGAGCATAACAACACATGGAGCAGAAACCAAATTTATAGAACCCCTTTGGGATACCATGGATACCAACTGAACTGGATCTTGAACTGAAAAGACTGGGGGATAAAGATGTTGCTAAAGACCTAGCTTTTCTAAAAACAAATTTAGGTCCCTTTCGTGTCAAGGGTGTCAATCCCTGATCTAATTGTAGAATGCTCCAATGTTTAGAAATAATTGAGCTTACGGCTCCCGCTTTTCTGCTTTGTTGAGTAATAAATAAAGCCGGTATGCCTTGTGTATGTGTAGTACTTGTATCATAGTATACGTATTTGTTTTTTTGTATTTAGATAGTAAGAGGTTCCGATCTGTATTTTTAACCTCTAACGGTATCTGTTTGAGATGGGGTGCGCTGTATCCTCTTTCAATAAATCTGTTAATAAGCTCCCTTGCCCGTAAATCAAAATTCTCCTCGTTTGAACAGATTCTCCTGAGGCATAACAATTGCCCTTTTGGAATCCCTTGTTTGAGGGATCTAGCATGGTAGCTAGTGGCTAAGAGCAAAGAATTTCTGGAATTGGTATTGCGATAAAGATCAGTTTGTATTCCACCCTCCATATCAATATAGAACATGACGTCTAAATAACAAATGTGATGTGAATCGTGCGCATAACTAAAATGCAAATTATAATCATTAGTATTTAGTGCCATGATAAATTCTTGTAAGATATTGCATTCATCCTCCCATACCAGAAGTAGGTAGTCAATATAGCGTTTATAATAAATAATGTGCTGTCTAAAGGGATTGTGGTCATCGTAAATAAACATGGTTTCCCACAATCGCATAAATACATTTGCATAAGAGGGTGCAAAAGAAGTGCCCATAGTGGTGCCCATAATTTGTAAATAAAATTGTGAATCAAACTTAAAGTAATTATGTGTCAAAAGAAACGTGATAGATTCTAACAAAAACGTGCAAAGTGCCGGTGCAAAATGTGAACGATCCAAAAAGTATTCCACTGCTGAAATACCTTGTTCATGTTTGATGATAGAGTATAGGGAGGTTACATCCATCGTAACCCATTGATAATTTGATTTCCACTGTAGATTCTGAATGTCTGCGAGTAATTGATTTGTATCCTTTAAAAAGGATGGTAATGAAGCCACTTAGGGCTGTAAAAAACGATCAACATAACGTGAGAGACCATCTCCCAAAGATCCAATGCTCGACACGATCGGTCTACCCGGTGGTCGTGTCAGGCATTTGTGGATCTTTGGGAGATGGTCTGCTTTTGAACAAATTCATTTTTTTCTGTCTCTTCGGGTAATAATCAGCATATATCTCGGGAGTCACCGGAAGCTTCCGATTTGTTTTTACAATTGGGGTCCAAGTTTCACATCTATATGTGAGCAGTCAGGCTATACTAGTTGAATATTTTCCTCTTGAGACACAGTTGAAGGTTCCCCTACAAGTTTGTCATGTTTCTTCCAAATGGGCTCCATCCCATCTCCATTCTCCTACAGATTTAATTTGAACATTTTCAATCCATTGATGCTTAATGGCCAACGTAGACAATCTTCGACTCCTATTTCTATTCCATTTATGTTGTTCTTCATAGAGTTGACCCATTTGTTGAACATCACTTAGGTTTTGCCGAGATTCAAATAGTTATTTTTGGGAAAGGTCAAGAATGCCTGTGTCATTGCAAAACATAGGTGACCAAAGTTTTCATTTTGCTTCCTTTTTCTTCCAAATTAAAAAGTCAATGTGAACAATCCTTCAAGTGTTGCTTCAAGATTTGGTGACATGGTGTCACTCTGTCACACTCCCTTGCTGATCCTTATCTTTTATGTATCTTTGTGCAATCTAATAATTGATGTGGTATTCTTATAAATGTTCCTTATATCTATGTGCGCTTCTTCAACACGGTCGTCATAATGTCTTTAAAACCACTAAGGTGTAGACAGAATCAAATACTTTTTGTGGTAGATCGTATTCATTACGTTGGGATATAATTTTGAGTCCAACTTTGATGTTGTGCATTGTGCTGTAACCACTGCAAAATCCTCCTTGTTTTCTAAACTGAGCAAAGGCCAGGGTCTGCTGCGACAGATTAGAGTATCTTCGTACAAACTCTTGTAATGTAAGTGATTGGAAGTAGACCGATTGGTCTGTAGTACTGGAGGTCTTCTCTGTCTCCTTTCATATGGATGAGGATAACTATGGCATTGTTCCATTGTTCTGGAATGGTCTTACTCTTCATGCAGCATGTAAAAAGATTTGCAGAATTTTCTCTACTTCCCCAGCTTCTTATAAGATTTCAGTTCTAATTCCATCTTTCCCGGGAGTCTTCCCATTCATCATGGATTTTGTCTTTTTCCACTTCTGGAAGGATGCGTGATACATACTTGGTGGTTTTTACGGTGAGTTGGTACCCAGGCCACTAATAAAGGTATTATGTCCGGCTGGGTGCCCCTGAGCCAGGTTGGGGAATTGTTAATTGTCAGCTCTGCAACCCAATCATGGCAGAAACACTGTTTTTATGAATAAAATTGTATGTGTGTGTCTTACTATTCCAGGAGTGTTAACCAGCGGACGAATCCCTGCTTCAGCACAGACCAGAATAGTAAGACCGGGCAGGGAATTGAATTACATTCAAAGGTCCCCGGTATATGCCCAAACTCCAGAACCCAGTGTGGGGTTCAGTACATCTCTCACCAGGTATAAGGTGGCGAGAGTTATATGTTTTTAAGTTACAGTACTGTTCAGTATGGGTAAAAAAACATTTGCATGGGAGACAGAGTGGCTACTCCGCCCTCTAAGCTTCAAAGGCAATCCAGGATATGGAAGTGTTAAACCATTTGTTAGCTAGGAGGTGTAAAGGAAGAAAAACTTCAATAAGCCATCCTGGCAAGATGTCACCCTGCCCAGACTGAGCGGCACCAGGTAAGAGGTGCATGGTCTCATATGCTAAGTGGCAAAGGTGCAAAGTTCGCACATGTCCATAGCAGATTGTGAAGCCCCACTGCCAGGTTTGCAAAGTATTGGCAACTCTGTGATAGGGGGACGGAAAAATTTCCATGGAGAGATAGGCTGCACTAGTTAGGTATAGGAATGTCAACCCGTGCAGCCCATCAGGAAAGAGAGTCATCATGCTGTAAGAGATTCATAACATTGTAACAAAGATTCAGCTAAGCTTCAAGAGTTCGTAAGAACTAAGGTTCCAAGATCCAATACCACGGGAACAGAACGAAAGAAGCAGCTCCGGCGGAGTAAAACAGCAGTGGCAACTTGCGCTGCTGACCGAGGACTGTTTTAGGCTCTTTTCGCGAGCAAATCCCGCTCCTGGGAAATTGCTCATGGAGACTTTGTTTTGCAACATCTCGTTTTGGAAACAAGATATTTTGTTTTACCCCGTTCCAGTAAGTGTATTTTCATTGTAATTATAAACTAATGTGTGTGTGCTCATTCTGTAAATAAATCACAATTTATTTTATCTCTTGCTTTGATCAAAGGATCCGGGTATTATGGTGTTAAAAGTGCTGGTCTCTAGTGACAGTGGTTTCTTATCGATTGTCCTCTGTTGGATGCCCTGTGCTATGTGTTCGCGTACAATTTCATGGAGAAGTCCTGAACTCTTTATAAGTGCACAGTCTTTTACTATTGATCCAACATCTTGTTTGAGTACAATGATTTGCTTCTTACCAATCATAAATCTCTGCTTTGTCTTCTTTAAGCTTTTGTTGTCTTCAATAGTCTTTTTCAACAAATCACAATTATATTTTCAGTTATACAGTATGCTTGGAAAGACGAAAAGAACGATTCCTTCACTCCTACCAAATAGGCTAAAATATAATAGTGATAGGTAAAGGAAAGGTTTCCTTAGGAACAGTGCTTCAGCGAAATGGGGTACAATGGCAATGGTTGCTCAAAAATGTAGATGAACAGGTTAGGACAAGGTTCATAAAGTAATACAGAGTATAGGACCCAGTGCAACATAAACCAGGGAGTGATATAAAAGATTAATCTGTCTTTGATGAGGACACATGTATAATGCTAGAAAAGCACCTCATCAGACTAGAAAAAATCTCTCTTACCTGCGGCACTGTTACTGGTCAGCAACTCCCCTGAATCCATGAATGGGGAGAATCAAACTCTTTTGGAACCTTGATCCATTGTGTGCGTGCATCACGCTGAGTAGGTAAGTGTATAGAAGATTATCCAAGGATAGCAGCGGAGCACAGCTGAACGACGGGATCAACACCAGCAATGAGAGGGTTAAAATTCTTCTTTATTGAAACATGGTGCAGTGGGGGAGACAGCAAAAAACTCTAACGCGTTTCAGGCTATGCAGCCCTTTTTCAAAGAGTGAACTCTTTGAAAAAGGGCTGCATAGCCTGAAACGCGTTAGAGTTTTTTGCTGTCTCCCCCACTGCACCATGTTTCAATAAAGAAGAATTTTAACCCTCTCATTGCTGGTGTTGATCCCGTCGTTCAGCTGTGCTCCGCTGCTATCCTTGGATAATCTTCTATAAAATATAATAGTGATCTCATGAGTAAGGGTTATTTAGTTAAACGCGTTGGCCAAAGCGTTATAAGCCTGCAGCCACGTCATGGCGTAACCAAATTTGCAGGTACCTACACTGAATATGTGTTATTATTGTCACATGGACTAGTGAAAAATGTGAAAAGGCCCTGACGGAGTTAAATAAAGCATATGCTTTTGTGACTAGTGCAATTAAAATCTGGCCAAAGCCAGTATCATAGCTACCTTACTATAGAGGTAAACTGTGGGTGCACAAATTCCCTAGTGTCAATATAATAAAACTTACACATATTTATGTCAGCCTTATACATTCACCTACTCTTCAATGCAGGGTGATGTGCAGACTGACACTGAGGTGTTATATCTGTACTAATTGGAAAATTGGTAGGGGCTCTGTCCTGAAGGGAGGAGCCATACACCTCCAAGGAACTGCTATGTAAAGCAGATGAGCCAATAACCTACCCCTATGACGTGATGTATCAGTAAATACAATAATAAAATGCCCTTATGGAGTATGCAGTAAAGGAAAAGGATTGGCCTAATATTTGTGGAAGACTGGATATATTACCACGTTCCTCCTTTAAGAACTGCCAGAGTTTTCCCAATCTTCAAAAGTTGGGACAAATACACTGTCTCAAACTACTGGCCTATCTCTCTTCTCCCAATACTATCCAAAGTCATAGAAAAATGTGTACACTCCCAATTAAGCGACTACTATACAAAGACAAATTTCCCTAGCCAATTCTAATCTGGCTTTCGACCCAAACACTCTACGGTAGCTACCCTCCTAAAAGTTTGTAAAAGATTCAGTGTAGAATGGAACTAGCACAAGTCACTGGTACAATATTCCTAGATTTTGCAAAGGCTTTTGATACTGTTGCTCATGTTATCTTGCTAAAAAAAAACTCCAGTGCTCTGCAATAGGGAAGCATGCTTTAAACTGGTTTCATTCCTACCCATCAGGTAGATCCCAACATGTGTCCATCTCCGGCTCTAACTCCAAACCCTTGGATATCACCTGCGGTGTCCCACAAGGCTCTGTTCTGGGGTCCCTACTCTTCTCCGTGTTCATCAATAATCTTCCTTAAGCTTGTAAGGGAACTTCAATACACATGTATGCAGATGACACAATCTTATACTGTATGTACACAGCCTTAGCCTCTCTGACCTTGAACACATACTTCAATCCGTCTTTGAGACTTGAAAATTGGATTCTCCCCCCTCCCCCCCCCCCGAAAAGGTTCTTGGAATTGGACATTCGTGTACTGGCCATGTTAGTATGTTAGTTTTTACCTAGCAAGCAGCAACTATGCCGGAGCTTTGTAGACTATCTAGGTGTAGAACATTAGCGGTAGGTTGTGTGGAAACCTTATTGCCATACTGTTAACATATGCCTATCTCATTGTTCAAGTAGTAGACGCTCTGAACTGCCCACCCCTTCTAAATACTCACATTCCAGTGTTCCTCTGGTCTCCCTAAAATATCTTGAAAAATATATTTTGTTTCACAATCATGTAGACAAATAACATGCTTCTTTCAGTATTTTACTTATTCCTGCAGTTTAACAACTAAGGGGTTTATGTATCAAGGCAAAAGTGATACAATTATGAGGATAAAACTGCACTGACAAAAAGAAAATCCCAAAACATACCTATAGATCTGTGGGCTTTCTTCTTTAAACAACTGGTGGAGTTATTTGTCCCAGAGTTGCATCACTTGTGTGTCGATAAATAGACTCCCAAGAATAAAAATAACCTGTTTTATTGTCACTTTCCCAAGTACAAATGTGTGTGTGTTTATTTTACCACTGCTCTGAGACATAGACATCAGGGATTGTATTTGATTTGCTGTCTTTTACTTTCTTTGTGGATTTTTTGGGTGGATTTTTAAAATGTTTCGGAATTAAAAAAGAGTAAGATCACTCATCTTTGTTACTATTTAATATGTCATAACCTGTGAAAAAATAAATCTGTGTGAAAACAAAAAATATGTGGAATGTTGTCTGCCCAGAATAGTGGTTTGAGAAAGGCCTCTGGCAAAGCTTGTGATCAGAAGTATAGCTAATACCTTATTATACAGTCAGGTGCAATTATTGTCATTTTTTTCATGCAATGGTTTCGGTGGTTTTTAAATGTCTTTTAAAAGATTAACTTTTTTTTCCCCCTCTCTAGATGCAAGTCAATATTTCAGGTTCATTTGAAACAATATTAATTTTTAACCACTCTTTAGAGTCATTTTTCTATGTGCTGTTTATGATAAAATAAAAAATTTGCATCAGTGAAATATAAATTAAAAAAATTGAAACGCATATTTACATTTATAAGACACACACTTATTTTAAATATCAAATTTGAAGTAGGATCAGAGAATGAGAGTGAACAATAGAGCAATAGGTTGCAACCCCCTTAAACAAAGGGATTAAAATATTAGAGTGCGATAATCTTGAGGAGCTGAGTAGCTGTCAAAATAAAAGAAAGGCAACAAGGGTGGACTAACTGTCGCCAGACTGTATACTTCAATAAAGAGTCATCGTGATGAAAGATCAATCTACATACCGTGAAGAAAGAATGAGTCATTTCACATGTTCAGTTCCTTAAGATCAGCAATAGTATTACCTACTTTAACGATCTAGGTTCCATATGAAATGTACTTAAATCAAATAAGGGTTTTATTTCCCCCCCATTGCTACATACAGGAGATGGAAGAAACGCCTAGGGCAATTACTGCACATGTACAGTATAGAAGTAGCACGGTTAAGTCTGGCAGGTGAAACACATATATACTGACACACAAACACAAATTTTGTGGCAATGTTACAATTACAACATACATTTAGGTCTGGGTCTTTGTTACTTATGAGCAATCTTCAGTATCTGTAGCATAATGGTAATAGAAAAAATGTCCAGTCCACATTTATAAAATACCTACAAATACAAATTTAATTGTTTATCCTCCAATCTACATATTAAAATATACTATTTCTTAATTTGCCATTTTCCAGAGTTGCATAAAGCATGCAGAATGCTCTGAAAAAGAATGTCTTCCTTTTGTGAATCGAAAGCTATCCTCTGCTGAACACATACAAAACATTTGTTGAAAATATTCACTGAAGCATCTTATAATTTCAAATAGGATTGCGCAAACTGTGAATGTCAACAGATAGCAGGTGAACAGGTAGGGGAGTCTCATGCCAAAAGGCAGACTTGAAAACATGAAGAACATTTTGTATTCTAACTAGACTAATCGTCCAATGCTTTGGAATGCTTTTCAAAAAAATTTTTTAACCATCAAGTGGAAGAATACGAAACTCTTGCAAGAGTGGGCAAGAAGATCTTTTCCAGGACATCATCATTCTGTACACGGAGTTATGTTTAACAATAGATTACCAACGAGTGCCAGGTAATGCAGTATGAGGTTGTCATTCTATAAACTGTGATAGCGATGATCCGGCACCAGGGGCGTAGCTATAGCCCGGGCAGCCCGGACAAAAATCCTTGGTGCCTGCACACTTGGGGAGTCCGCGCTCTCTCTCCCCCCCCCCCCACTCCCTGTAGAGACAGGCGGGGGAGATGGTATGCGGCCCCAGCGTTAAACAGAAACCGGTAGAGGAATAAGCAAGGCAGAGCAGAACGCCAGGGAAGGAGCGCCCTCTAGCAGTCTGACCCGGAAGTGTTTCTTACTTCTGGTGTCTGTTGCCACAGCACAACTCCTAACTTCTCTACTGGCTGCTCCTCTGATTATCTCCTCCCGCCAAAGGTAGGCATGGGATAGAGAGCTGAGGGGATGAGAGAGAGAGAGAGAGAGAGAGAGAGAGAGTTGAGGGGAAGAGAGTGAGAGCTGGTGAGGGGGAGTGGATGATGATGATGAGGGGGGAGAGCTGGTGAGGGGGAGCTGATGAGGATGGGGGAGAGCTGGTGAGGGGGAGCTGATGAGAGAATTTAAGGGGAGAAGAGAGAAGAGGGAGAGTGTGCGGGGAGAAAGGGGTAGAGAGTAAGGGGAGAAAGGGGAAGAGTGTAAGGTGAGAAAGGGGAGGGGGAGTATAAGGGGCAAAAGGGGGAGAGTGTAAGGGGCAAAAGGGGGAGAGTGTGAGGGAAGAAAGGGGAAGAGTGTAAGACAAAGCATAGGGATGAGAGAGCGTACCGGGGAGGAGAGCAAGAGGGGAACAGTGAGAGAGGGAGGAGTGTGAAAGGGGCTGTGGGGAAGGGGGGGGAGAAAGATGGATGAACCGGAGGGGGGTTGGAGGCGAGAGGGAAGGGTGGGGGGGGGGGAAGAGATGATTCCGAAGAATTTCACAATTTAATTGTAGGGTTCTTTAACCAAAAAAAGGTTGAAAACCACTGTCCTAGACAAACAGAACCAAAATAAGTATGCAAATGTTCAGTTCTTTATACAATGTTATTTTAGTCTGAGAAGTGGTACAACATTTTGTAGCTTGATCTTGGATACTTTTGAGCTGCTCAGAGATATTTTGTAGTGTTTGTTGTGCATCGCAATTGTTATCTAATTTGCATTACAATGAAATAGCAATGTACTATAGCCAGGGCTGAAAATGTGGTAGTTGCGATTTAACCATCGTGAATTTGTATGAACGAGGCAATTTTTTTTTTTTTGCTAAACACAAATTTACATGATTAAATGAAACCGCTGAAAATACATTTGGGCTTTTTTATGTTTATGTTGATGCTTTATATTACTCCAAAAATAAATAAAGAAGATCTGTTTGAAATAAGTAAAAAAATTGTCCATATTTTACCCAGTATTTATGTTTAGAGAATGTTGCTCATTTACAGCTGGTAAAAAGTTACAAAGATATGAAACTTCACCAGAAACTGGTAAGCACAAAGGTCTTAGGCTACGTTTATAGTGCCGGCGGCGCGATGGTCAGGCGACGGTCTCTGGAAAATCAAATAGAGATAACTTCCAGCGATCACGACCAATCCGTCGCATCGAGCTTACTATAAGCGCACGCGACGGCGGCAATGCATTTGATTTGCCGCGACGCTATCGCCGTCACTATAAGCGCAGCCTTACAGAGGAACTCTGACCTTGATTTTTATGAAAATTTAAGCAATTGTTTGATGAGTTGGTGAAAGTTCATTAGTTAACAAAACTAAAACAAAAAAATATTTTTTGGCAATGAGAATCAACAAAAATCTTCTCTCTGCTTTACGGGCGAGTGAAAAATGTGAGGGGATTTGCATTATAGCGAAGCTTGCACATATCTACCGCCAATGTATACTAAGATACCAAATATTTTAGCATTTTTAAAAGCATAGCAATGTACTTATGGATACAAAAAAATCGTAAGTGCAGGAGTCCTTATACAATACGTGTATGGACTGAAATAGAACTGTTCTAGAATTTGCAGGTAATATATCTGGAACATTGTGCCACACTTCATGAACAAAACTGCTCTCGAGGCAGGATACTTAGCTATTTCTACTTCAAAGACCACAAAAAGAATGTAAACGGGAGATAATTATAACAGTTCTAATTATCGAGTAAGTAGGTAAAAAAATATATGTGACCTTAAATTCTCACCCAATCCATCTGATGTAGCTATATTAATCCATTTACGAATTCCACTATGGCAACAGTAGGGGAAATAGTTTTGTATCCACTTATTATGCAAATAGCAGTGTTTGTAACGCTAAAGCTGGTATACTGTCTTCAGAGTTCCCATACTTTACATTTTGGAGGCAGGCTACAAACCTTTTTTGGCTAGTCTCCTCCCCTCCTGCCCCTTCACCATTCACACTGCTTTGTAGAAATGAATTCCTGCAGCATCATAGGCATGCCCCATGACAAAGTGCTGGCTTGATGGTGGTGCCATCGGTGCGAGGGCACTGGGCCCGCGCTCTCCCCCGGGACCGCACATGTGGAGCAGTGGCAACAGAAGCCCACCCAGGCTGCGATCACATAAACCAGGTCCGACTTGAAGTGTGGCCCAACTTTTGTGCCAGGACCCCTTGGATGGGCTGCCTTCAGCGCTGCTGCCGCCCTATCGCTCCGGGGAGCGCAAAAGAGGCCCTGCGCACACATTTTGTGCTGGACCTTGCGATTTTCCAAGCTGGGCCAGATAGGGACCATGCTACCAATTGATCTCCCATAGCCCTGCCATTTTCAGTGGCATTGGGGAACACTAGTCACTGGTTGTCTAAGATGCCTCTACAGGAGGTATTGGGGTAAACGGCATGAAGTCTAGAAAGTGTTTTGAACATTTGTAATACAAAAGGTTGCACACGCTACACAATCTTGATAAAATACCACACATATCTATATATATGAAAAATTAAAAGTTCCACGTGTGCTAGACTCCTTACGAATTTCTCACAAATAGATTCCAACCCATTTTTAAACAAAATCGCCCATGCCTGCGCTGTTCTTGTGCGAGTGCTCTGCTCACTCAACAGTGAGAACCAACCGGTTCTCAAGATAATGAAAAGAAAGAACACAGCGCATGAAGGGTATGTAGCAGTAAAGATAAAGAAAACACAACAAATACCTAGCGGTGAGGCGGCAGCAGCGCTGGAGGCAGTCCATCCAAGGGGTCCAGGCACAAAAGTACCTAAAACTTACAATTCAGAACTTGACAAGCAACTCTACACATTTGAGTTCCAACTAGTGGTAAGGTGATACAACGTAGACCCTGTGCACTGGGTCCCCGGATCAACCCGTGCCTCTGGTCCTAGGTGGATAACATCAGGTTGGACAAACGGAATAAAGAACTAATGAGGATAAAGCTATAGTTCTTTTAAAAGGATAAGATACTTAAGATCTCTGATTTAAAGAATTTACTTCAAAAGATTTTGGATCTCAATATAAATTTTGAAAAAATATGAGAATCAGATTATGGCTATTAAAAATAAAGAAATTCCATTGGGATAAACTTGACAATATGTTTAATAAAAAAAAGCCTCTTGGCCATAAGGGTATAGATGGAATAATATCTCAATGAAAAATATCATCAATATCTTAGAGAAATGAGGTATACATATACCCTTCATTCAATCCATGGGGGCTTAAAGTCCCTAGGGTATGTATCTATCTACACTCTCTCTGCATCAACAACCGGTCCCAATTGCCTTTCCTTGGTCCCCATGGGACGTGTTCAATTCCGCAAAAATGTAGGCATCGAGCATTGCCATCATGTTTATTAATATGGGCAAGTGTATCTGAGTGTCTATACCTAGAGGGTAATATCCCCTGGACACATCTGCTACGCAGGTATATTCCAATTTCCTGTACTGTGATTAACTGTGGTGGAAGTTCTTTACTCAGGGAGTATTAACCCTGTGTGGGAATTAAGAAAATCTTCCCACATATATGAGTATTCCCCATTTTTTAGTCATATTCCACTGCTGTAATTTTAAACTTTCCTTGTATATTACACCCTGTGGTTTTTGTAGATAACTATTAAAGATTTATTATTTTTGCTTTTTCCACTCACTATGACTGGCAGTATAGGATAATGTGTATCCTGGATCAATGTTATCCTTCATTTGAGTACTACACATGAGTGCAATTTTTGAGGGATTCTTGTGGTGGAAGGGTTTTCTCCAATCCTTACCTCCTATGTGTATATAGATTCAATACATTCCCTTATGCACCTTGTGACTTTTCATTATAAATATCTAAGTATTAGGTGAGCGGGAGACCTCTCCTTATCTATTAAACAGAATTATTCTAATAGGGATACAAGACACAAACCCAAATCAACCCATTACAGGGATATGATATGATATTAAGCAATAGATTTAAACATTTGGAATCATCTCCCTATGAATTTATGTTTGATTATAGAAACAGAGAACAGGACGTTCATTTTCAGTGGTACAGGTTACCGAGAGACAAAAAGATTACCCTGGAGAGTAGAACATCCCCCTTCCTTACAATTTCAAAGGAGTGCGCAGATAAGAAAAAGAGATCGTCAAGAAGAGGGAAACAAAGAGGAAAGAAGTCCTCCACCAAAAAGTAACACCCAGACCTAGACACCCTTAGAGCGAACAATATCTTTAATCTGTCTAAAAACTGTGCTGTCCCATTATCATGAAAGTTTATTTAGCAACGGTCTCTCATTTTGTGTGTGTGTATATATCTATTTTCAGAAATTTCTGAGAGTTGACTATACGTCTATTTTCATCAAGGAAGTCAATATTCTCAAAGAATTGGCGGGTAGCAAACCAGATAAATTATCTCTTGATATTTCGATAGAAAGAGCGCCCATTGGTGATATGGTCGAGCTGATGGATGGCGATGTTGGGATAGATGGTACTTCATTCCGGTTTTAAACCTACTTCAGTCTTTTATCCTCATCAGTTTAAGTGCCATTATGTGGACACCTGTGGTAGACTAGTTGAGAAAGACATTATGATGTTATGTACACGTAAACATTCATATGTATCCAATTTTAACCACCCCCCCCAAAAAAAAATGGCCATACAAAATTTGAAATCCAACACTGATATAGTGATCCATATAGCAGAAAAAAAGGTGGGGGCAATTGTCATTCAAGACTCTGTAAATTATCATTTGGAAGCCTGACGTATTTTGGTGGATGAGTTATCCTATCTTTCATTGAAGAAGGACCTGACTATTCCTTATCTGGATGCAATTATTATATGGGACTGTAAAGAACAATATTTAGAATAAAAGGAAATTTGATTTTCTTTATATTCAAGATCTGGTTATACCCATTATATACCATAGTCTGAAAATCCAGAAGTGTTTTGTCACACAGCCAGGAACACCGATTTTGTTGGAAACTCATTCCCTTATTAGGGAATTATTTGCAATCACTAGTAGCCCAAATGCCATCTTATTTCAAGGCTACCACCTATACATTAAAAGTACTGTCAGGGATTGAGAGGCAAGCCATGTGCAAATATGCTGTAAGGCAATGGGCACTCTGTTTGCCCCTTCCTTTACCAACCTGTATTTGGGGCATTGGTTAAATGATCATGTTTGGTGCGCTAGTGCTGTGGAGGAGATACATTGATGACATTGTCATGATATGGGACGGGGATGAAGAATCCCTTTCCTCCTTTGTGGCTGGACTGAATCAAAACTCTAATAATTTGACATTTACATTTGAAATTCAGTGGACAAGATAACTTTTTTGGATTTGGAGATTTACATAATAAAAAGTAATTTTGGGTACGAAAACGTTTTTTTAAAGAGGTTAGTGTCCGTTCCTATTTAGACCCTACAAGCAACAATGACATGAGATGGATTAATTATATACCCTATATTTAGTTAAAATTGTTCTGATGAGACAGGCTTTTTAGATCAAGATCATGTGTTGAGAGAAAGGTTCAAACAGAAGAACGGAGTTGGATTTCTGCTAGCATGTTTTCTGTGTGCCTGCCTGCCTGCCTGCACTTTGAGTTATCAAACTGGCAGAAGTGGATTCCTGCTGCAGGGATTTTCGTGGAGAGATTAATGTCCTGCCATTGCTAACACATCCTGGCTGTCCTTGGTTAAGGACTTTTGGACACAGGTTTTTGCTTTGGGACCCTTTTCATCTGTCTGCACTTACATGCTCACCTGGTATTCGTTGAGCAGTCCCTGATTTCCGGATGTTGCTGCTGTGGTAAATATAGCCCACCCACATACTTTTGAATCTTTGTTGTTTCTGCGTGTAATTGATTACTCTCATTTTGTTATTAAATTGATTATATATATATATATATATTATGTGACAGAAACCAGGGGTTGGTAATAAACTCCATATACAGGGCTCCCAGGATACTGAACAGTTTCTGTCCTGTCTAAGCTGAACAGGGCAGCCTCGTGGTACAGGCACTCCATTCCACAGTTTGTCTGCTGCCTGTTTTCTGTCACCTGTCATGCTGATTAGAGTTCAGGTATATAAGACCTGTTTCCTGTTTCCTCTGGGTCCCGCCCAAGAGCCTGGAAGGCTGCTGAACTGCAGAGGGGTGAGAAAGCCTCTTTCCCAAATCGCTTCATTCATTCTGTTAGTTTGTCTAAAGACTGCAAAGGTACTTATTTTGTTGGTGGAAGTGGACAAGCCACTTCCAACTCTGAGTCAGGGACATCTAAGTTTAAGTTATCGCTCAGACGAGCAGCTTTTTGTTTGGCTTTGTTTTCTGTTTAAACTGTGGCAGTCTCAGTGCCTGGGACTGAATAAACCAGGCATAGCCTGTTTAAAGGAACAGTACGTGACGTCTCATCATTTAACCTACCCTAAAAGACCGTGTTCTAACAGTCCCGGACAGACGGCGGAGCCCCGGAGTAAGCCGTGTGTCACATATGGTGGAGAATGCGGGCAGAACACTGAAAGGTCTGGGGGTTAAAGAACTTTAAAAAAAAAAAAAAAAAAAAAAAAAAAAGAAGGTTTTTTTTCCCTCTCTCTCCAAACAAGATGGAAGACGTGGTGAGTGCGCTGGTACGCAATGTCGCTGTCCAGAAAGACGCGAATGAAGCCCAGCAACAGGCGAGTGAAACCCAGCGACAGCTGTTAATAGCCCAGCAAGAGACTAATGCAAACCAGCAAGAGACAAACCGCCTGCTGAGAGAGGAGCAAAAGCGGTTCGCTCAGGGCTTACAGCAGGAACTCGAGATCCTGAGGGGGACTATCAGTAACCTTCCACTGGCAGAGGCAGCCCCAGTTCCGAAAATGACCAGGGCAAGCCACTACCTTCAGAAGATGGGACCCTCGGATGATGTGGAAGCCTATCTTCTCACGTTTGAACGCACGGCACAGAGAGAGGGATGGCCAGAAGCTGAGTGGGCTGGTCTAATCGCACCCTTCCTAAGCGGCGAACCCCAGAAGGCTTACTTTGATCTAGAGCCAGCCGAAGCTAACGTCTATGCAAAATTGAAGTTCGAGATCCTCGCCCGCCTCGGCGTAACCACGGCTGTTCGTGCCCAAAGGTTTCACGCATGGTCCTTCACGATGGATAAAGCCACCCGAAGCCAGATGTATGACCTCATCCACCTCGCCCGGAAGTGGCTACAACCCGAGATCAACTCAGCAAGCCACATCGTGGAACGGTTGGTCATGGACCAGTTCTTGAGGAAACTTCCCTCTGCCTTACGCCGTTGGGTCAGTCGGAGTGACTCCCACAATGCGGATGAGCTTGTGGCCCTTGTAGAAAGGTACAGTGCAGCAGAAGAGCACCCGCAACCCACAGTCGTGGAGCAACCCCACTATCCGAGGTTCCAGGACTCTTCCAGAGACGGTAAAAGGGTACCGGGGTTAAGGGGCGCTGAAGAGCGGCGACCACCTTCACGCCGCTCCAGCAACAGTGGTTCGCACACTAAGGGCAATAGCCAACATGGGGAGCCGGGAAAAGGCTCTAAGTGGGACACAGACTATGTACCTAAATGTGTAAATTGTCATGAGAGGGGCCACACAGCAAAAATCTGCCCACTAAATGATGAGCCCATGCAATGCAACAGCGTGGAACCTTATTCGCTGTTGTCCCAATGTATGGGCCCTAGCCCAGAGGACCCCTTGAATAACCATCTGTGGGCATTTGTAAAGGTTAATGGTAAGAGGGTTCGGGCACTTCTTGACTCTGGGAGTATGGTCACACTAGTGTCCGAATACCTATTGCCCATTAAGAAGAAACAGGTAAACAGTTCACAAAGAGTGGCAATTTGTTGTATACATGGGGATAATCATGAATATTCCACTGTTGATGTTTTTTTTGAAACAGAATTTGGTTCTTTAGATTTCAAGGTGGGTGTTGTACCCAAACTGGCACATGATGTGTTAATAGGGACCGACTTTCCCCATTTTCTAAAAATGTGGTCCCCAGCTCAGAATAGCGCCCAGAGTTCAATAGCAGACCATAACGAAGTGTTAGAAGAAACAAATCCTTTCCCTTTTTCAGAAATGGAGGTTGACGAGGGCCCAAATAAGAAGGGGGAAAAGGAGGAGTGCTGTGAAATTCCCTTCCCCATCACTACTTTGGTAGGGAATACCCCAAATCAAGATGTTGATCAGGCACTTACCACCCCAGTACAGGATAAGACCCTCGCTGACCTAGAGGTCAGTCCTGGGAGTTTTAAGAAGGCCCAGTGGGAGGACCCCACATTAGCGGTAGCAAGGGGAAATATACGGGACCAGAATAGTACTCATGGCCAACCAGATAGGTCACTTGCTTACCCCTACTTCGAGGTAGAGAACGACCTAGTATATCGGGTTGATAAAAGAAAATCAGTTACAACTAAACAATTGTTGGTACCACGGACATTCCGTAACGTAGTATTACACCTCGCACATAGTCATCCATTGGGGGGACACCTAGGGGTGGAAAAGACAAAAGAAAAGGTTCTCCGAAGCTTTTATTGGCCTGGGGTTCTGGCAGAAATTACAAACTATTGTTCCTCATGCCCAGAATGTCAGATCACCGCCCCGTTCAAAGCATACCGCAGCCCATTGGTACCCCTTCCCATAATAGAGGTACCATTTGACCGGATTGCTATGGATCTAGTAGGACCCCTAATAAAGTCTGCTAGGGGACATCAGCATATATTGGTAATATTAGATTATGCTACCCGATATCCGGAGGCAGTTCCCCTACGTAGCACCTCTGCTAAAAACATAGCAAAAGAGTTAGTACTTCTGTTTTCCCGGGTCGGAATTCCTAAAGAGATCTTATCTGACCAGGGAACACCATTTATGTCCCAAGTAACAAAAGAGCTATGTAAACTCCTAAAAATCAAGCATCTCAGAACCTCAGTCTATCATCCACAAACA
Source organism: Ascaphus truei (assembly GCF_040206685.1). Classification (NCBI taxonomy): domain Eukaryota; kingdom Metazoa; phylum Chordata; class Amphibia; order Anura; family Ascaphidae; genus Ascaphus; species Ascaphus truei. Next base: position 289,974,993 of record NC_134485.1, read on the forward strand.
GATGGTTTAGTGGAAAGGTTCAATAAAACCTTAAAGAGCATGTTACGCCGGGCGGTCGATAAGGATGGGAAAAACTGGGACTGTTTGTTACCATACCTGTTATTTGCCATTAGGGAAGTTCCCCAGTCATCCACAGGCTTCTCCCCGTTTGAACTATTGTATGGCCGACATCCAAGGGGCTTACTGGATATAGCCAAAGAAACTTGGGAACACGAGGTTACCCCTTACAGAAGTGTAATAGAGCATGTTGCCCAAATGCAGGACCGCATTGCTGCAGTCCTACCCATAGTGAGGGAACACATGGAGAAAGCTCAAGAAGCACAAAGGAATACGTATAATAAGGGTGCTAGGGTCAGAATTTTTTTTCCAGGTGATAGGGTACTAGTTCTGGTTCCCACCGTGGAGAGTAAATTCCTTGCTAAATGGCATGGGCCATATGAGGTCTTGGAAAGAGTGGGAGAAGTAAATTATAGGGTAAGGCAGCCAGGTAGGAGGAAACCTGAGCAAATTTACCATATAAACCTACTCAAGCCCTGGAAAGATAGAGAGGTCTTGTTAACCCTAGTACCCCCAGGTCCGTCAGAGAATCAAGAAACTGACCCAGAGGTTAGCATAGCTGAAACACTGTCCGTGCATCAGAAACGAGAGGTCCAGAGTTTAGTGAGAAGGAACAAAGAAATCTTCTCTACACAGCCAGGTAAAACTAACGTAATTAAACATGACATAGTCTCTGAACCGGGGGTCCGAGTTAACCTTAAACCGTACCGAATCCCAGAGGCCAAGAGAGAGGCTATAAGTTTAGAGGTTAAAAAAATGCTAAAACTAGGCGTAATTGAGGAATCCCAAAGTGGGTGGAACAGCCCTATAGTTTTAGTCCCAAAGCCAGACGGTACAACAAGGTTTTGTAATGACTACCGGAAACTAAACGCGGTGTCAAAATTTGATACTTATCCTATGCCCAGGGTGGATGAACTTGTAGAGAGACTGGGCAAAGCCCGATATCTCACAACCCTAGACCTAACAAAAGGGTACTGGCAGGTTCCCCTCACAGAAAGGGCAAAAGAAAAAACAGCCTTCTCAACCCCAGACGGCCTCTTTCAATATAAGGTGCTGCCTTTTGGCTTACATGGAGCTCCCGCCACATTCCAAAGAATGATGGATAAAATTTTAAAACCACATGTTCGGTACGCTGCCGCCTACCTGGATGATGTGGTAATCCATAGTGAAGATTGGCAGTCCCACCTTCCAAAGGTCCAAGCTGTGCTCGACGCAGTTCGGTCTGCTGGACTAACTGCTAACCCCGCTAAATGCACTATTGGTCTGGAGGAGGCCAAGTATCTGGGGTATTCTATTGGTAGAGGGTTACTCAAACCACAAACACTCAAAGTAGAGGCGATACAAAATTGGCCAAGGCCAGTCACAAAAAAACAAGTAAGGACCTTTTTGGGGTTAATTGGCTACTATAGGAGGTTTATTCCCAATTTTGCAACTAAGGCAACCCCACTAACCGACCTCACAAAAGCAAGAGGACCGCTAATGGTAAAGTGGTCCCCCGAAGCCGAACAGGCCTTTAGAAGCCTGAAAGAAGCTCTCTGTGCCCAACCAGTGTTGGTCACACCTGACTTCTCCAAAGAGTTCGTAGTCCAAACCGACGCATCTGAGGTAGGGCTGGGGGCGGTACTCTCCCAGGAGTCTCAAGGGGAGGAGCACCCCATCCTTTATTTAAGTAGGAAACTAAATCCCCAGGAGAAAAATTACTCCATAGTCGAGAAAGAGTGTCTCGCAATAAAATGGGCTGTAGAGACACTCAAGTATTATCTGTTGGGGAGAAAGTTCCGATTGGTCACAGATCATGCACCCCTTACCTGGATGTGTCAAAATAGGGAGAAGAACGCTAGGGTGACCAGGTGGTTCCTAAGCCTACAGCCCTTTAAATTTTCTGTGGAACACAGGTCGGGGCACAAACATGGCAATGCCGACGGGTTGTCAAGGATGCACTCCCTAATATCCATGGTCGCTCACCCCTCGAGGTCTGAGCTGGGGGGAGGATATGTGACAGAAACCAGGGGTTGGTAATAAACTCCATATACAGGGCTCCCAGGATACTGAACAGTTTCTGTCCTGTCTAAGCTGAACAGGGCAGCCTCGTGGTACAGGCACTCCATTCCACAGTTTGTCTGCTGCCTGTTTTCTGTCACCTGTCATGCTGATTAGAGTTCAGGTATATAAGACCTGTTTCCTGTTTCCTCTGGGCCCCGCCCAAGAGCCTGGAAGGCTGCTGAACTGCAGAGGGGTGAGAAAGCCTCTTTCCCAAATCGCTTCATTCATTCTGTTAGTTTGTCTAAAGACTGCAAAGGTACTTATTTTGTTGGTGGAAGTGGACAAGCCACTTCCAACTCTGAGTCAGGGACATCTAAGTTTAAGTTATCGCTCAGACGAGCAGCTTTTTGTTTGGCTTTGTTTTCTGTTTAAACTGTGGCAGTCTCAGTGCCTGGGACTGAATAAACCAGGCATAGCCTGTTTAAAGGAACAGTACGTGACGTCTCATCATTTAACCTACCCTAAAAGACCGTGTTCTAACAGTCCCGGACAGACGGCGGAGCCCCGGAGTAAGCCGTGTGTCACAATATATATATATAAATATATATATATATATATATATATATATATATATATATATATATAGAGAGAACAGAATACAATCAGCGCAAATTCCAAACACTTAGTGGGGTTGTAGTAATGAAAATATTAACTACCCCTTGCCAATCAGTCAAACAGGAGGTGTTATACCTTACAATCTAGTCTTGCTTGAATGCAGCCAATTAGGTCTGCGGCTCCACACTTGCCGCAATTTCTTCTCTCTATATATATATATACATACATATATATATATATATAATACATATACATATTATGTTTGACGTGAACTCCTGAAGAAGCACAGTTGCGTGTGAAATGTGTTGAGGCTCACGTTGTACATCTGAACTGACGTAATTCGGCAGGGACCAAAGGTGCGCAGGTTGATCCGGGAACCCAGTGCACAGGGTCTCCGTTTCATCACCAGTAGCGGGATCTTGAATGTGTCGAGTGGCTTGTCAAGTTCTGAATTGTAACTTTTAGATACTTGTGTTTTCACTGTATTTTCACTATATTTTCACTGTATTTACTTCTACTTACCCTTGGTGCGCTGGGTTCTCTCTTGATAATATGCATTTATATATAAAGTTAGTTATGTTTCCGTACAAGGCTAAGGATGTCTGCAACTCATTATGATGTAACCAATACATGTCACATGCAGATATAAAAGGCTACTCAAGGAGAGTAGCAAGGAGGGGAGGAGGCAGAGAGAGACAGCAAGGAGAGGAGACAGATGAGATGAGTAAGGCTGCGAGTATAGTGCTGTGAGTATAGTGCTGTAGCCGGCGACAGCAACGCAACGGCACACTGCAGTCGCTGGAAAAATCAAATTGATTTCCAGTGATTGCGACCAAGCCGTCGCGTCTACAATAAGCGCACCAGACGGCAGCAGTACATTTGTTTTGACGCAACGTTGCGTCGCTGTCACTATAAGCGCAGTCTAAGAGAGGAGAGAGTGTAGTGTGCACAGGTAGGAGCAGACAGTATGACAGGGAGTGCAAAGAGAGGGAAGGAAGGCAGTGCAAAGAGGACCAGGGCATGATGGAGGAGAGAGTGAGGGGGGAAATCGGACAAGAGACAGCAAGTCATTATAGGGAGGGGTGAAAATTAAGAGTAATGTTTAATAACGATTAAGATCTCCTAGATTGGCATATGTTACACCGGGTACAGCTAGTTTTCTCATAAGATACTACTAATAAAAAAACCTGTTGTGTAAAAAAAGAATACTGCAGTGAATAAATACTGCATGCAACAACATTCTTACATATACACTGTACTGCTTATACACACGTGCAATGCCAATGTTATTGCAATCAGTGGCACATTGCAGTGGTACATGCACAACGCATCAGCGGGAGACGCAACCTTGATTCTCAATCAGCCGTGTGCGATGAGTGGTGGAGTCGGTGGGGGTGAAGGGGTGGGGGGGCGCTATCGAGCCATTTCATTGTTGGTTACAACTGTATGTAACACATTGTTAGATTTTTACATAAATAGCCTAAGATGCATCTAACATGGACAGTGTGTATAGCTTTGAGTAGAGACCAGTACATGTTAATACCATCTAGGTTAATAAAGCTTGGAAAAAAAAAAAAAAATATATATATATATATATATATATAATAAAAAGACTTACTGTTCCAATAGGTTGTCGTACTTTGCTGATGCATCTTTCTCGGCTACAACTGCTCGTTCCTTTTCAGTTACAGCATTGTCCCTGGCTTCTCTTAGATTTCTAAATAAAGAAACCAAAAATAGTCATGTCATACGTATACGTGGAATTGTCAAAAACGCATGATAATATTTAAGCAATATACATATAAGGTACAATTTACTCTAACATAGTGTGTATTTCTACTGATGTTCCACTATAAATATAAGGCTCCAGTGCTAAATATCCAATATGGACACCCTCCTCACAGCTGCTTCATTCCACTCTTGAAGACCAGGGTCTTCCTCCAACACTGGGAAAGAGAACAATCCATCAGAAACTCCCAGCAATTGGAAGGTTTGTTAGTGGAATAGTATAAAATATATTTGTGAGATTCCTTATTTTTAACACATTAGCATTTCAATAGCTATAAAAAGGTAGTAGCAGTCTTCATAAAGAAATCCCACTGCTATTTTTACACATACAGTGAATGTACCTTAAAATGCAATTTGTGCTCTGCAGCCTCTGACCCTGTGACAAACAGGAAAATATATGCAGAAAGGCTAGTGGAAAACAAAACTTTTACCAATATATATATATATATATTTTAATTCAATACGTGTATCAATACAATCTACACACACTGACCATTGATTAGCTAAGTTGCCGATTGATCGGGAAAAAATTGGCTCAGGGTTCACCAAATGCATTTTTGGTCCTCTTCTGCTGCATGGACAGCCAATACAATCTACAAAGTTCTGTGAGGAAGATCATGTGACAAGGCAGGCACAAGATTCAATTGGTTCACTGCTAGAGAGGGCAGGGGCTCAAAAAGCTGATGCTGTTTTAGAAGGGGAAGAGGATGTAATTTTGTAGATGGTTGCTATAGGAACAAAAATGCTTGTTACATTAGAATACATTACAAATTTCTTTAAAACGTTTTTTTTTTTTTTTTAAATGCTACATGTTTTTTCTCATAATACAGAACTGATTAAAAAAACTAAAAAAACTACACATAGGATATTGTTTGAACTGCAGCTTTAAGCATGTCACTTGGGCAAAAACCGCTAAATACATGTTGATTATCAATCTTAAAGAGAGACTGCTTCTAAAATAACGAAATGCTTCCAATAATAACTAAAAAATTGAAGTCAAAGAAAACCAGGACTCCCTATTCCTTCACGGAACTATTTTTGAAAGAAAATAGTTACACAAGATCAAGTCTATGTACCTGTATGACATTAGAAATTCAGTGTGTGTTTTTCTATCAATAAGAGCAAACAGAGGAGGATGAGATCAAAGCCTTCATGGAGTGAAACATGCCTGAAATTGTATTCCAGTTCCTAATTCCTATATGGCTTTTTGTTGGAACTGACATTTCTGTAACATTGGTCTGGATCTACTTGAAATTCTGCTCAAAATATCAATACAAGGGAGGCAGGATCCCGTGTCATTTTGTAATAGCCTTAGGTGAATTCTAGAAGCATATCTGAAGGCTTCACTCGGCAGATCAATGAGCTCTGGCAAATTTCAATGTTGTCAAATAATAAAATCACATCCACAAAGGTTGATATTGAAAGATAGACTTGCCTTAAGTTAAAGGTGAGCTCAGAGCCGCATTAAGACTTAGCAAAGCCCTAAGCTATGATAAAGATGACATGCGTGTGATATATATATATATATACACACACACACACACACACACACACACACACACACACACACACACCATTATTTTTGGAGCAGAACTTTTTTGTCTACATACACACACAAAAAAAAGGGTTTTATAAATGTAACAGTTGCTCAGCATGCCGGTTTATGCAACAAACGGATTCCTTTAGTACCAGCGATGGGACCAGAGATTATAAGATTGGTTATTTTTTGACCTGTAAATCCAAGGGGGTAATATACTATTTAATATGTCCCTGCAAGCTTATATATATTGGAATGACAACTAGAGAAGTTAAACAAAGAATACTGGAACACTCTAGGAATATTAAGTTTGCTCAGAGAGACTTGGATTCTAAAAAAAAAAAAAATCACCTGTTGCAAGGCATTTTCTTAATAAACATGATGCAAATAATACTCTTATGTCTGCCTTTGCAATAGATAAAGCGTCTTTGGGAATCAGAGGTGGTGATTTGGAGAAAGTTCTGCTCCAAAATGAATGCCGTTGGATAGTGCAGCTAAACACCATGCTACCCTTTGGGCTTAATGACTCATTGGGTTTTGCAATGTTTCTGTAAGAGTCTAGTCATTCATTTGTTTATTTGTTATTTGTCTCTTTTTCTGTTTTACTATTTATTGTTTTAAACATAATTATTATTATAAAATCGATATAATTGTGATTTGGTGCTAATATAACATTTTCTTTTCCTCTTTTATGTATTAGGAATATATATGTATTTGGTCTGCAATAATCCTGCAAGCTATCCTGCTCAATACAATCTACAATTAGTATACTTCTACACTACAATCCAATTAATTTGGAACTGTGCTTATATATATGCAGAGTAATCACACGTCTTGGCTGCAATAGTATTGCAACATTTTGGACATATTACAAAGTTATTTGGTCCTCTGCCGATGAAGTCAGAAGCAAGACTGGGGAATACTGCAGTATCACGAAGTTACATCTGCGCATGCGTAATTGTATCAGCTGTGGTTTTGTTTATTTCATTTCCCCACTGATTTAGTCTCCGATTATTGCTGGCATCAGCTGTGCCGAGCAAGCCATCATACTTACCATGTGATCTCTCCTGTGTTTTCTGATTGGTTGATGCGGGGAGGGCGGCGACCGTGGCTGTTTCCAATTTTTGTATTTAAAAAGCCTCACTTGTATCACACTTTACTCACTCCGTTGAAGATCCCACCCTATGGGCGAAACGCGTTGAGAGTTTCAGACGCGTGTGATACCTTCAAGGACCTTTTATAATTTTTTTTGAGTATGTTTTTGCCATGATACATGTCGGACTACACAGAAGCGAGTTGATTCTCCTCATATGATCGGTGAAGGATCTTACCATACAGCAGGGACCAGATATCATCATGAATTCCTGACCATGCTATTTACATGCTATTTACATTAGCTGAGTATCACCCGTTTCCCCTGTGGTTATTATACCACTTTTTTTAAAAAGTAGATTTGCTTGTGTATATTTCTATTTCCGCTTAGTCAGATATGGTGACTTTAATAGGGCAGTATGTGTTACACACAAGCACATCTCTTTGATATAGTCTGCAACTGCCGCGCCCCCCCCAGCACAATCTCCCGCCCCCCCTGGGGGTCGCGCCCCCCACTTTGCGCACCGCTGCTCTAAGGCGTCATCATTTTTTTTTACATTTTTTGAACTCCCTATTAGTGAAGGGAGCGATTGTCACCGAATATAATATTTAAAGTTAATAAAATCCATGTCAAATACTTAAACGGACCAGTGTCATTACTCAAGGTACTGAATTCTCTGAGAAGACAGAAGAAATGGAAAAAACAAACAAAAAAAACAAGAAATTGACAATCTTCTATATCAATCCATTACATGCACCAAGGAGTTTATTTAGCTTCATCGGATGTGCTACCTGCCCGGTTATACACATTATAAAGGCACGTTAGAAAAGTCACAATGGAGAACGTTTCTTAAACTGAATACAGATCAATGCTTCTCTGAAACAGAAAACCACTATATTGCATCAGTGAATATAATCACATTGAAAAATAGTCTAGTCATAAAACCCCTCTATGAAACCATGATGCTGTAATTCCCATTATAGATAAATGTTTATTGGCCCATATCCACTAAAGGGTGCTACGTCGTTTCTTCCACTGATTTGAAACGGAGTTAGGGCATGCTAAATTGTAACACCCTTTAGTGCATATGGACCATTATTGGATATTTACTGCATTGAATGGTTAAGGTGAAATGAGGCTCAAATGTGTCTTCTAGTTCCATTTTATTGTAATATATATATATATATATATATATATATATATATATATATATATATATATATATATATATATATATATATACAAATATAACTGTATGCTCATCTGCATGTCTTAGGCAGGTCTGCAACCCCGCCTTTCCCCATTATCACCCAGCACACAGCACTTCCACTGCAGCAAGGGATTCTGGGAAATGACATGCAAATGAGCACACAGTGCCAACTTTTGTCTAAAGCTCATATTACACGAGCAACCCTTAAGCCAATGCATGCTGCTTTAAACACAGCTTTTAAGCATAGGCTGGGGTGAGATGCAAAGCCAGTAAACCCACTCACAGACATGTTTCAACCTTGATGGGTATCATCAGTGTGAGGTTGTTTGTGCTGGCTATGCTGGTTTGAGAGTAAGAGTAGGTATTCACCACACTTATTAAGGATATGGTGGGTAAAAAAAGTGACAAAAACCCTCCACAGTAAAGCATATAGCAAATGGAATTATTACTGTATGTTCATTTGCATGTCTTTGCTGAGCTTGAGACAAAAGGTGGCACTGTGTGCTCATTTGCCTGTCATTTCCCAGAATCCCTTGCTGCAGTGGAAGTGCTGTGTGCTGGGCGATAATGGTCAAAGACAGGGTTGCAGACCTGTCTAAGACATGCAAATACAGTAATATTTCCATTTGCTATATGCTTTACTGTGGAGGGTTTGTGTCACTTTTTTTACGCACCATAACCTTAATAAGTGTGATTACATACATACATACATATATATATATATACACACACACACACACATATATATATATATATATATATATATATATATATATATATATATATATATATATACATACATATATACATACATATATATATATATATATACATACATATATATACATATATATATACATATACATATACATATACACATATATATATACATATACCCACATATACACATATATATATATATACATATACATACATATACATATACATATACATACATACATATACACATATACATATACATAGTGTTCGACAAACCTATACATCTGCACGCCCCGGGCGGGTGGATTTAACATCGTGGCGAGCTCCTATTGGCCACGTGTTTTTTTTGTTTTTTTAATTTTACCTGCTCGCGCTGAAAAAAAAAAAACCTCCCCCTACCTGACAGCTGATTGGCGCGCGCAGCCAGGCTCTATATGAGCCCGCCACCAATGATCGGCCATTCTTTTTGCCCGGAGATCTGTTGGAGAATAAGTACTCTCTGTGCCTCCATCCCGCTGCCTCCTGTGCACGATCCCCCTGGTCCCCACATGGCTCCTGAAATCACCCCAGCGGCACCTCTGCTCCTTCCCGCTGCCTCCTGCAAGCCCACCCTCACGATCCCCCTGGTCCCCACATGGCTAGCGTACTCACCCCCGCGGCCCCTGTGCCACCTGTATGCCCTCCCTCGGGCGCGTTGGCACTCCCCTCCCCTCCTTCTGCCCCCTTCCCCTCCTCCTGCCCCCTTCCCCTCAACCTCGATTGCTGCCCGGGGAGGGAGTTCCCCACGGCTGCTGCACAGGAATGGAGGAGCAAGTGACAGAGGAGAAGCTGCAGCAGGAAGAGAAAGCCCCCCCCCCCCCCCCCTGGCCTCACTCCGGTGCCTACTGGAGAGGAAGAGGAAGCCCCCCCCCCCCCTCAGCTGCAGGGAGAGAGAGAAGCCAGCCGGTGAGAGAAGTGAGAGAGACCTCGGCTGCAGGGATCCCCTCCCTCACCGCTCCACCCAGGAGCTATAGCCCCCAACAGCCTTCTGAGACCCCCCTCCCTGGCTACCCACATACCACCACCCCTAGGGTGCCCAGGTACCGATCACCCCCCCTCCCTCCCCCCACGGCTGCACAGAGACTCCCTGCAGCAGCACCCTTCCCCCTCCACTCCTCTGCTGCAGTTCCCCTTCACTTTACGCCCCTCATGCGTGTGTATATGAGAGAGTGTGTGTGTGTGTATGGGAGAGAAAGTGAGTGTGTGTGTGCAGGACACCAGAAGTAACCCCCCAATCAGTCACCCCCCACCCAATCACCCACCCCACCTCCCCCCACCCAGTCAGTCACCCCACCTCCCCCCACCCAGTCAGTCACCCCACCTCCCCCCACCCAGTCAGTCACCCCACCCGCCACCAGTATCTGTCTCCCTCTCTCTCACACTCTCGGTCTCACACTCTCTCGGTCTCCCTGGCTCTCACGCTCTCTCTCTGGCTCTTACGCTCTCTCTCTGGCTCTTACGCTCTCTCTCTGGCTCTGTCTCATGCTCTGGATATCTTATTTACCCTATATATCTTAACTGACCTACACCAAAATAACCTATACTGCTTTCTTCCAGATCTGACTCAAGCTTCCCACAGAAGACATCGGAACCCCCCTAACCCAGAAGACAGGTAGGGAACACCTCCCCTCCAACTTATAACATTGCGGGAATGAGTGTACCTGGACATTGAGGGACTGCGGATCAGGTAAGATCCCAGGTGGGATTGCTGCTTTAATTATTGTTAAGCGGGGGCATCCAGACACTGGTTAAGGGGTGCAGGAAACTAGTCATTCACATCTGGCTTTTTTTTCGAAATCCGACATTTACACACACACACACACACACACACACACACACACACACACACACACACACACACACACACGTAACAAGGACTAATTGTAGTACAGGCATACCCAGCTTTAAGTACACTCACTTTAAGTACACTCGCGAGTAAGTACATATCGCCCAATAGGCAAACGGCAGCTCACGCATGCGCATGTCATCACGTCCTGAACAGCAATACCGGCTCCCTACCTGTACCGAAGCTGTGCGCAAGCAGGGAGACTATAAAGCCTGTTACAAATGCGTTATTTACATCAGTTATGCACGTATATGACGATTGCAGTACAGTACATGCATCGATAAGTGGGGAAAGGTAGTGCTTCACTTTAAGTACATTTTCGCTTTACATACATGCTCCGGTCCCATTGCGTACGTTAATGCGGGGTATGCCTGTATAATGTAATACAATAAATAAAATTATGTCAAAACCGAATGTTAATCAATTTTTTTTTAAAGCGGGATAGGGCCGGGACTAAGGGCGGGGCTGGGTGGCGAGTAGATTTTTGGGTGATTTGTCGACTACTGTATATATATATATATATATATATATATATATATATATATACACACAGGCATACCCCGTTTTACGTACACCCGCTTTACGTACACTCGCAAGTACGTACATTTATTTTTAGTTACACCATACCCCTGTGTACGTACGCGTGCTTCGCGAGTACGGACACCAGGGGGCAGCGTGCGCACCTGAACACTCCTGCAACCTCCTTCATGCTTGTCTTCATTATTGTGCGCTCGATCTCCCTGTTCCCTTTGCCCTCCCATCTGTCTCCGTTCCCCCTCCCATCTGTCTTCGTTCCCCCTCCAATCTGTCTCCGTTCCCCCTGCACTCAAGCTCCATAAATCAGCAGCTAAACAAGTGATTCTGCCCGCACTCCTCGGAGCCCGTGAGTCTGCTTCCTCCGATCTCCCCCTCCTACCCCCTCAGAGCTCGCTCCTGTCTGCTGCAAAACTTTGCATGTGATGTGAACAACGAGCAACAGTGAGGGGGAGAAGATCTTCTGCTGCAATCTTTGCGTGTGTGTGTGACTGAGTGACAATGTGTGTGTGACTGAGTGACAATGTGTGTGTGACTGAGTGACAATGTGTGTGTGACTGTGTGTGTGAGTGTGTGTGTGACTGTGTGACTGAGTGACAGTGTGTCACTGAGTGACAGTGTGTCAGTGTGTGACTGAGTGTGACTGAGTGTGTCAGTGTGTGACTGAGTGTGACTGAGTGTGACAGTGTGTGACTGAGTGATTGAGTGACAGTGTGTGACTGAGTGCGTGTGTGTGTGACTGAATGTGTGTGTGTGTGTGTGTGACTGAGTGCGTGTGTGTGACTGAGTGTGTGACTGACTGAGTGACAGAGACAGACTGAGTGAGAGAGACTGAGTGAGTGAGAGAGACTGAGTGAGAGAGAGACTGACTGAGTGAGTGAGAGAGAGACTGCGAGAAGGAGAGAGAGAGAGAGACTGCAAGAAGGAGGGAGAGACTGCGAGAGGGAGGGAGAGACTGCGAGAAGGAGAGAGAGAGAGACTGCGAGAAGGAGGGAGTGACTGCGAGGAGGGAGAGACTGCGAGAAGGAGAGAGCTGCTATACAGTACTGACCCGCGTGCGCGCCTCTCACCTCCTTGCTGCTCCCATTCATTTTATTTGAATAAAGCCTACTGTATTTATTTTGGTTACAAAAGCGTTATTTACAGTTATGCATGTATATGATGATTGCAGTACAGTACATGCGTTGTAAAGTGGAAAAAAGGGAGTGCTTCACTTTAAGTACATTTTTACTTTACATATATGCTCCGGTCCCATTGCGTATGTTAAAGCGGGGTATGCCTGTATATATTTATATATACATACACGCACCCACACACCCAAAACCACCCGCCCACCTGTGTCCTCCACAGAAGCCAATGTTTTTATTTTCCCTTTTTTTTTTTAACCACAAACATAAAATCAACCATACCAGAGTGCACAATACCCGTAGATACCTAAAAGTGGTCAAGGTTAACACTTTTTGCAACAGACTGTGGCGAAACCAAAATTCATGTCTTCCCCAAAATATTTATTGCGCTGTTGCAAAATATCTTGGAAACATTAATGCTAAGGAAAGTAAACAGTAGCACCAAAACCAATGTCACAGTTTAAATGCTATTTTCAGCTTTGAAGTGCAAATCATGTTTTATTTGGGAAGGTGATTACATTATATAGATAAAGAACTTCTGAAGACACACATGCTCTATGCATTAAAATTGTTATCAGTTATCACTGATATTATAACTACATTCAAAGCAGCTATTATAACACAAAAACAGTAGCAGAATCCAACTTCCTACTCGACAATGTACGGTAGGTACATCATATGTTAAAGATGCCGTAGAGATTTTGCATACAATTCCATGAAACGTGACTATATTTATAATAAATTGTCACGTTATGCAGATGTAATTACTACAGTAGTTTCACATACGTGCTTGCAAATTAAAAATGGCAACACAAAAATGCGACTAAGCATTAACCGCTTTGTCTGTCGATCCTGACAGATGTGAAACTTTTGACAATTTCCTTACTCTGTAGCCCACATTCACATATAAGCCCACATTCACTACAGGGTGTTAAGTTTCAAACAAATGGCAGTTAAGATGTGCTAAAGCATAGGGCAATTTTATGAATCTGGGCCGAATTGAAATGTGCGCATATTAATTTAACATCACTCATAGTAAACTGTTCATGTTAATTAAAAAGACTTTGGGGAAATTGTTGCAATGTGATAATTCTACATTACTATTTATAAACCTATAACATGAACTATTCCTAAAGTAGCATCTGTTAACCTAATTGGTGCCAAAACCCGCCCTGCTTCTTACGCAGTACGTAATTACGGCAAGCTTCTCTGGAAAGTAATCATATAACTCCAGATAAACATATCTAGTGCCACCACTGGCGTTTCTTTTCTTATTTTATTGATATTTTCAGTATGGATTTCTGTATGGTAATCAGGCCCAATAGGGTTAAAGGATTAACTTTCCCACAATATATCATTACTAATAGCAAACACGAAGGAACTTGCATAAAAAAAGTGCTTCACCTAATAAAAATCTTATGTGATAGGAAACAATACTAATAGTGTAACTAGTAATAAGTGCTTATATACCAATAATAAAAGTGAATATAAGAAGTGTAAATTAAACTAAGTATTTCTTATAATGAGATATTAATTGGACCCAAAAGTGAGTGATAACCCAAAAACGGGTGTGGACCCAAATGTGAGTGATCACTTAAAAGAGGGTGTGGACTCTAGATGTACTAATGTACTAGTGTAACACACTATAGTAGACCACTGAAAAGAAGGCTGGCAGAACATGTCTATAATATAAAAAAAAGGTTGGCGACACAGTGTCTCCAACCACTTTAAAATTAGACACAATCAAAATCCAGAGGGCCTGATCTGTAGAGGAATCTACTGTCCTAAACCTAATTGGAGGGGATGTGATAGAATACATTTGATATCAAGACGTGAGAGTTTTTGGTTCTATACTCTGAGAACTCCGGCCCCTGGAGGTCTGAATATTGAATCTGATTTAGCCTCCTTCCTAAAAAACAGTTAATAGGTCCCGATCTATGGAGAATGGGATCCAGATTTTCCACTATATTTTCTGTGCAGTGTCATACATTATTTTTAAAATTGTAATTAATTTTTTATGCAATTATCTTTTAAGTCAATTTAAATTGTTTTTTAACATTTGGTAGATATTATGTTCGTTATGTTTTCTATGTGGAATGATGGTTGATTTACCTACCACCAAGCACTGTATCTTAGGTTACTTTAAATGAGCAACATTAGGTCTATATATAATCTTCTATGCTTGGTGTGATGGATATCTCCATTTTGTACACTGATTCAACCCTTGTTATGTATAGTGTTGATTTTTTAGTGTTAAAACACAGTTTATTCTCCTAATTATCACAATGGGGGAGTGGAGGGGTTAAAACATTTTGAGGCTATGTATAGCAATCACGGACAGTAGAGCTCCATTACCCCTGAGGAAGTGACGTGCCGTGTCACAAAACGCATAGGGTGGAGCTCGTTTTACGTGTGTACAGTCAGCAGTGAGGAAGAGCAGCGCGGTGGTGAAGTCATCAGGGGAGGATCACAATCGGGAGTTGCGGCCACGAGGAGTAGTGAGGAGTGTGGATCTGGCCCCAGCTACCAGCTCAAGAATACACAAGCTGCGGACAGCACTTTGTAATAATGCAACAAGACCAGCTACTATGTGAGTGCAATTCTTGTGGTTTTGCGTTTTTAAATAAATGTTCTTTTTGGTACCGTACTGTGTCTATTTTATGCATTTTATTGCTACTGTGATCCGGAGGATCGGTGGAAATCGGTGACCCCGTGGGAACCAGTGATTAATCAACTCATCATTGGAAAGTTAAAAGACTTTTCTTATGCCCGATTACTACTTACCTGTTGTAAGTAGCAATCTGTAGAGTGCAAGAACCCATTATACAGAATTTCTCAGCTCTGAGCAGTCTAAGGCTGCGCCCATGGTGAGTGATGCCGTGCGGAAGCGCGCTGAGGCTGAGGGAAAGCGGGTGCTTTCCCTGGCCTTAGACCGCGCGCCGTCCGGGGGCGTGTCGGGGGGCGGGCCAGTGGCGTCACGGAGCTAATTCACCCTCATTGGGCGCGAAAATTTTAAATTTTGCTAAAACTTACGCTTCCGCACGCTTGCAGAAGCGTAAGCGAGCCCCTGCTAAAGCCGCTCTCATTGCGGCTGCAGGGGCTCAGTGCCGAGCGTAAGCGCGCCTCAGCACGGGCATAAGCGCTGACCATGCCCGAGGCCTAAGGCTGAGGACCCGCTGCATGCGCGCAGGCCACCAGCCCCTTACCTCCTGCCTGTCCCCGGTGCCTCCTTCCGGCGAGGCTCACTACGCACTGGGGATGCAAGAGAATTGTGATCCCGAGCGGTGACGCGTCTCGTGGTGCGCTGGTGAGCCTATCAGCGCCGGGGGCTGGAGTGTCAGAGCTTCTCCCACCTCCAAAAGGTAGGGGGGAAGTGTGTGTATGTATGTATGTGTACATGTTTGTGTGTGTGTGTGTGGGGGGGGGGGGGAGACGGACGGACCGATGGGGACGACGACAGACCGACCGGGGGGTGGAGGGGGGACAGCACGGAGAGCGAGCAGCAGAGCGCATGTGTGGGGGCTCGCTGCACCCTCTTGCAGCCCGGGAGACCCCTGCTGCAGCCCTCCGCTCAAACCACGCCCCCCACCCCCGCTCCCTACAGACCGCAGGTAGCGGTCAATTGCCTCTCAACGCGCCGCCTGCATGCAGTGCGGGCGCGCTGACTGAGGCAGCGGGGCCTCGGCCTAAGAAGGACCAGCGATTCCAAGTCCAAGTGAAAGTGAAAGACTGACATTATCTCTGTGGTCATTATATCAGTGCTCTCTGTTTGCGCCAAGGACAATTGTTTCTTGTGTTTACCATATCTTTACTAGTGATATACTTGGGAACATGCAGGTACATAATCCACTGTAAAAGCTCCAAATTAGCATTTAAAGTCACAGAATAGAAGAACCCAAATCCCTTCTGAGTCAAACTTTTCTGCTACACATGTGGGCTACTCTGGATGGATGAGGTAGAAGTAGTACAAGTACGCAATACACTGAAGACACCATACACATCTTCAAATCTATGCATGTCGCAGCATCACAGTTTAGGAAGGAGTGGTAGGTGGGTAAATCACTATTGCCACAACAAAAGAGAATGAATAAATTAGATGGCGAATATCTAATGTCACTGTGTTGGCAAAATGGGGGATGGATGAAGGGGGATTGGGAGAGAAGATGCGGGTAGAATTGGATGGGAAAGATGTAGGAAGCATGGGAAGAGGAGACAGGGAAGAAAATGGGTAGTGATGTGAGGAAACTAGAGTGCAGCAGCGGAGGAGAAAAGGAGACAGGACGATAGAGTCGTGGACACAGAGTAATAAGCCCAGGAGAAACATGGATGTAATAGGGATGATACTGTATATTAGACGAGAGATGGAAAAAAGGTCTGCAGAAGTAAGCAGGGTTATCTAGAAAGGAGTGATGGAGTGAAAGATAATTTAGGAATTAGGGGTGGCAACATTTCTTTTTAAAACTTAGGAACCAGTTAGAATCTTTAGGAGCCAAAGTTTTGTTGAGCTGGAGGAGGGCAGATGGGGTTGCACCTTGCACAGCTGTTCCAGTCTCTCCTTCCTCCCGCCCCCCTCACACCTCCCAGGCTCAACTTTAGCTGCTAAAAACACTCCCCGGCACTGGCGGCTCTGCAAGTCAGTGTGTCTGTGACACAGTGCTGGAGCTCTTCGCATCAATCCCTGCCCCAGCTGTCGCATGCCTCTGCTGCCCGCCTCCGTTTCTCCCTACCCCCAAGCACTGCAGCTCTGAGTGACCTGCCAGTTACCGCTGCCGGAGCCCTTTCCTGATTTGATGTCATGCTGATGAAGCAGGATCGGGCACGCTGTGACTGACAGTTCAATCAGCACCATAAAACAGGGGCCAGGGGGGAATTTAAGGCGCCCAGGAAATATTCATGCATGAGTTAGATAAAACACATACTGTAGGTCAGGGGTCTCCAAACCTGTCCTCAAGAGCCGCACACAGGCCAGCTTTTATGGATATCCCTGTTTCAGCACAGGTGGCTCAATCAGTGCCTCAGTGCTTGACTTGTGTGCGGCTCTTGAGGACAGGTTTGCAGACCCTTGCTCTAGGTGATCATTATTTCCCAAGTCGGAAAGAGCAAACCAAACTAAGAGAGCATGCTGTGCATGTATAATTGTATTAATTTAAAACATTTTTATAGAGGTTCTGCTAAATCATTTTTCCTTACTAGTACATGTGTTCAGTCCCACTAGTAAAATGCCAAATAATTTTTCGCTTTTAAGCTACATAAAATGAAAATAATTAAGAGGACTTTCGAAAATAATGCCAAAAGCGTATACAAAATGAAGAGTATTTATTTTGTTTTTACGTAAAGCTATTATGAGATTATGAACTTGATCGAATGTTACCAGTGAATGGGTGGATAATTTAAAGGCTGTAATTAAGAGTTGCTGTCTGCTTCCTTGACATGTTTTGAGCTGCTCATTCTTGCACTGCCCATTTTATTGTTCAATTCATTGTTATTTCTATGAATAGGTTATTGCACTGATGTAATACTCACCATTTTTTAAAGACACCTTGAAAATGTCAGAACTTTTCCCAACACGTTAATGACCTCATCAGGACACACCCAAGAAGAAATTTACAAGTGTTGACAGCCCTCCAAAATGTTAGAAAGGGAGAAATATATATGTATTTTTTTTTTATAGCGTGTAACATACAGTACTGCACGTCCAACTTTGTTCTCATATTATCCAGCCCAATGTGCATGGACTCTGAATTGAAGACAAAGTTACAAAGTTTATTTTTCTCTGTGCATTTTTATAAAAATAAATACATTTGTTTAAATTAAATATACCTGAAAAGTGAGTGAGTAACACAAGCAAATAGGTAAGGTTATCAGATTGGATTGCTGGAAGGGCCCAAAATAATAAATAAAATGATCTCGCCAAATCTGATAGCAATAAACTAGGATAAGCCATAACATGAAAGGAAAACAATGGGGGAAAAAAGAATCTCTTAAAAAAAATTATTTTGTAGTGCTGAAAGGTGACTTGGTTGGATGTTTTGAGCCATCCTCAAAATCAGAAGTAGCCTTCAGTTAAGTCAGGACTTAACATTCTCAAAAGACTTTATTTGAATTATATGGTAAATCTAGTGAGTGAATCTTCTGAACCCCCGATTAGGGACTGTTCATAATGTCACATCGTTTTGAAATAAAAATATTAATGAAAAGGACTATGCTTTTACAGTATATAATCCACAAATTCAAAAAAAGAGCGCACTCCCTGTTGGATTATACTAATTAACAAAAAGACAGACTCTAGGGTTACCAGGTATCCGGATTGAATTGGACTGTCCTGTATTTGGACACACTGTCCAGTAAAAAATTAGAGGCAATACTGGACTTATATGTGTCCGGTGTTACCG
Source organism: Ascaphus truei (assembly GCF_040206685.1). Taxonomy (NCBI): domain Eukaryota; kingdom Metazoa; phylum Chordata; class Amphibia; order Anura; family Ascaphidae; genus Ascaphus; species Ascaphus truei. The sequence goes on from NC_134485.1 coordinate 289,993,934, forward strand.
CTCTGGACATAGTGACCTGACCGGCTTGGGGGCCGTGGGATTTCCCAGAGCAGGGAGAGAGCAGGGCTGTTGCTAGGGGGCTAAGCAGCTTCCTCCATCGTCATTGGCTGCTGCTGAGTAATGCAGCCAATTAGGAGGAGGTGTCAGGAGCCTGGGGGTGGAGCAAGGAGAAGAGGAAACAGCATGGAGTGGAGAGAGGTCCGAGGGGTGTGTGTGTCTCGAGCATCTCGTACCTTTCACCATTGTATCTACTGCTGAGTAAGGCAGCCAATTAAGAGGTGGTGTCAGGAGCCTGGGGGTGGAGCCAAGGATGAAACAGCATTGAGCGGAGAGAGGTTAGAGGGGTGTGTGTCGCACCTTTCACCATTGTATCCACTTTTTTTTTTTGGAGAATCCACCTGGCAACCCTAACAGACTCACATGTAACAGATATAGTGGATTTTTTATTTTTTAAAGGACGAGAAGAAAACAAAGAAAAACAACAGTGCAATATGTTTCGAATGTTCAAGTATGCTCAAGTGACCGGAGGACGTTTTCCAGCCTCCACTGAGTGACGTCCTCAGGTCACTCGGCTGTTTCACGAGATTAACTCCGTTTCATCATGATAGGGAGTGCACGTTTGGATACAAGGAAGGACTGTTTGCGCATGCGCACACCGACAGAACATCGCGGTGAGGAGGTTTGAAACTTGATGCTGACTTTAACTGTGGGGATGCCGCGTCTGCAGCTTGAGCGACTCCAGAGTATCCGTGCAGGACGGTGAGCAGGGGGAGAGCCTCCTGACATTGTTAAAATGCTTAAAAAGAATATTAAGAATGTGAGTGAGACCATTGGATGTTTCTACAATATACTTTGAACATTTGAAACATATTGCACTATTGTTTCTCTGTTTTCTTCTCATCCCTTTTTTTAAAAAAAATCTCCACCGTATCTGTTACATGCGTGTCTGTTTGTTAATTGGTATAACCCAGCAGCGAGCGTACTCTTTTGAACATAAAGTTCACCCTCCACTGGGGGTAAACATACGAGTGCTGCACTAGCTGTGATTGTGCCATTGCCAATTGTGTGTTGAGTTTTTAGCCGTGTCTAATATTTTGCACTGCATCAATTGCACATATAGTGGATATTATTCAGGCACTTTTATGTATATATGTATTTTGGAGCACTTTTACTTATGTACGTATTAATTACCAGTAGTATTTCAAGTATATTAATCACTTACTAGAGTAGCGCCACGAATAGTATTTTTCAGTTTGCTATAATCCACAAGTACCTGACCATCTGCCATTCTGTGTCTCCTAAACCCTTTTTGCTACACAATTATGTTATGCATCTATTAAAAACACTTCAGGAGCAAATTTCAGGAAGATCAACGTTTTTAAATTTCTAATATATAGACTCAGACATTTGAGGGAAAACAGTTTTGTTTTCTGTCTCTAACGCTATCTCTTGCAAGATTTTTGTTTTGTCATTGATGAAAAGTTCTTTGCTAGAGCTCTTGACATTTCCAAAATGTGGACTCCACTCAAAGAGGGAAGGAGGAATCACCGCTTGTCAGACGCCCCTCCATGGCGATGTCCATCAGGAAGTCTTAAAAGGACTTCAAATCTTAAAATTGCAAGCAGGTACATTTAAACCAATATTAAAATCTGCAAATTACAATGCATTCATTGGAATTTCATTTTATTTGGTTCACTTGTGTTACAGTAGCACTGCCCATGCATATTGTTAGCTGTATCTCCATATTGGTAAAAGGGGGCAAAAGAAAAAATTGAGTACTATTTTTTCCATTCTTTCAGCAAATATACCTAAAGAATTGAAGTCAATGCTCAGTCCTCATGGGTCCAACAACAGGTCAAGCTTTCAAGATTTAATAAAATACTTAATCACCTTTATTTAATTATCACTACATAAATTACTCCAGTATGTAATGCTCAAAACAAAATCTGAGCCTGTTAATCCACGAACCATGTTTGATTGCCAACAAAAGCATATTCATGGAGCTTTTTACACACCAATGACACTACATTCAAGAATTAATAAGCACCTTCAGTAATAAAATGCACAATTTTCAATGTATACCTGTTTTCCCGCTCATACATCTCTTTCGATGCTCCACGAAGCTGTTCAATTTCATGATTTGTCTTTAGTCTGATTTGCTCTAATTCGTTACGCAGCTTGTTTTCATATTCAGTTTTATAGTGGTCCCTGCAAAAAATGAAATGTTACAAGTTTGCAGATGAGCAATAATCTAAAATAAACCAGCTAGTTATTGTTCTGAATCGGGGGTGCTCAACCTCAGCCCGTAAATGCTATAAGCATGCTAGGTTTTCAAGCTTCATCTGAATAGCCCAAAATTAACCAATTAGCCTAGCCTTACCTTTCACGAAGACAACTTATGCTGTGCTAAAAAATTAAGTGTTCTACATAAATAGGAGTATACACTAAAGCCACATCCAGAATCATTTCTTGTTGAAGGGGATTAGGGCTAGGAAACTAAATTGATGTATGTTACTTTATTTAAAGGTATAATAAAGTTGGCACTTGTGTGATCTTGTGAAAAAGTATAATAATAGCATGTTCTTGTATAGCGCTGCAAGTTGTACTTCGCGCTTTACAGAGACATTTGGCAGGCACAGGTCCCTGCCCCGTGGAGCTTACAATCTATGTTTTTGGTGCCTGAGGCACAGGGAGAAAAAGAGACTTGCCCAAGGTCACAAGGAGCCGTCACCGGGAATTGAACCAGGCTCCCCTGCTTCAAACTCTCAGTGCCAGTTATTGGTAGTTGATCCGAGTGTTATCAACTCCCAATAAATCCTTTGATCCTTTTCACAAGACCACACGAGTGCCAACTTTATAATACTCTTGGACTGACGTGGGATCCACTTCATTTGGGATCACTTCTGCTGAGCACCGATGGCAAGTACTATGGTTATTGTGAATGCACCATGCATTTGAACTGTTACTTTATTTAATACAGATCTATATTGAATTGTAAAAGAAGAAGTTTTAAATTTCTTCACATTGTCCTGCCTCATTAAAGAATATATAAGCACAATAGTCCCCGATTTGGACTTCTTGAAAAAAAATAAACAAAAGTTCACAACACATTATAAAGATGATTGCTAGGTTACTGCCCATTCAGGCAGCAGCAGCAGACAAAAGTGAAAACTCGATAGTTCACGTAAAAGTTCAGCACTAAGAACAGCTGAAAAAGCCCTATTTTGTATAGTTTTGGTGTTACCAAGGAAAATTATAGACTCATTAGCTTACGATTACCTACTAAAAGGGAAGGCTATTGGAAGGAGGGGACCTTAGAAACAGAAGCTCTTCGACGCCGAGAATGGCTACAGTAATTCTACTACAAGAAGTACTAGAAGACAGACAGAGTGGGTGCAGCAGCTCAGTATATATATAAAAAAAAAAAAAAAGAATTAGTGAATGCGCTCTTGTCTAGCCAGTTATACTGGAAGATTTTTAGTTCAGCTATAATTGCACGATATATTTATTTCATTAAAAGTTCTGCTTTAGGGGAAATGCAAGTCAAATTATATAGCTATTATGATGTATGATATTCTAAGCAGGTGCCAGTGCAGGAAAGACCATGGCTGCTGCAGAACTTCTTTGGAAGAAGAGCTGTCAATCACCGCTCTGCTTCCTGAAGTTTCACCTACGCAAGTTATAGGGAGGTGCTACTTTGGCAAGAACAGCTGTGATTGACAGCTTTGCTTCCAAAGACGTTCTGCAGTGGCCACCGTCTTTCTGCTTCATATCCCCTCAATTTTCCACTCGTCCCGGTTGCGTTTTTTCTAGTCCCGTATATTTGTACCTGCAGTTCATTGCTTTTGACAACATATTTCTGAAAATTGCATAAGCTTATAAGGGTCCATGTTAAATTGGACCAGAAGCAAATGGTGACCGACACACGCTGTGCTCATTTGCATGTCATTACCCATAATAACGGGCTGCAGTGGAAGCATTGTATGCTAAGAGATAGAGGAAAGACAGGGTTGCAGACCCCCCTGGGCATTCGATAAAAAAACAAAAAAAACTAGACATGCAAATGTACCCACAAGTGGTATTTTTAATTGAAATTGTAATACATTTAAGTGAATATCAACTGTCCCTTAAGGAGAGCAGTTGTTACAAGGGTGGGAGCAAGCAAGAAAGAAGCAGCCCAGTGCTACTGCTTTAAGAGATAGTAATGGTGCTATTCGGGTCAAAACATGGCCTCTAGCCATTCAATTTAGAGGAATATTATCATACAAATTCCACAAGGGCCATCTGACACTAGTCGGTGTAAACATTAGTACCCCTTGAAAGCTCACAAGACTTGTCTGCCATTTTAATTCTCCTTGTAACATTCCCATGGGTCCCTTTTGTAGGTGACTATCACCTGACAGCCCCATAGAGATAGGAGAGTGTCAGACCCAAATAAACTCCACCATTAAAAACCTACTGTAGTTCACCATGCACCCCATAAGACAGCAGGGCTCCAGAATGGAGCTCCGTAATTCCATTCCAAAGAGCCTGCTATGCAAACCTGCATGTAGGCAGCTACTAGAGAAAACTAAAATCAGGAAGATCTCGAGGTCCAGAGAGAGTTGTCTCAGGATTGAAGGAGCGACAAATGTGGCGGATGAGTTCTCTCTAGTTAAACTTCTGAAGTAATATCAAACGCAATGGTTCTTCTTCTTTTAAAAAACGGTTACTGTTTTATTGAAACGCACTCACCTAGAAGCAACATATTTTTCATACATTTCTTCTCTTGCCTTTTTGGCATCTTCCACCTGTGTCTGAAGCCGTTCCAAGCGATCCTGTTCATGGGCACAGCGGACATTTAGCTCCATGTTTTGTCGATTAAGGAACTCTTTATCCTTTTGTAGCAGAGAAACAGATTGCTGCAATGTGGTTACCTGTAAAGCACAAAAAGTAGAAACATTGATTTGTTAAATTGACATAACACTTGACATTTACTGAGCAATCTTATTTATATGCTACATTCTTACATGGTATTTATTAAAAAAAAAAAAAAAACTGGTAGCAAAACAAGCACAGTGGATTCCCCAGAATCAGAGCTTTTAGTACATTTTGATACTTAATGCACAATCTGATACAGTAATGTGCACAAAGTAACATGGGGTCAGTTCACTTCAAGGACCATTGATCTAATTAAGAAAATGGGGGCTGGTGGGCACTTGACTACTAAAAAGAGTATATATTTGATGCTAGTACAGATTGGGAGGTGATCCGTGGGCCCATCCGAATATAATCGGGGTTCAACAAAGGTTCAACCTTGGGTTTAACAAAGACCTTAAACTTTAGAAAGGCAGATTTTAATAAACTGAGGACTAGTCTACAAGTAATACATTGGGATGATGTTTTTGCAGGGAAAAATCTACAAGATAAATGGGCAGTCTTTAAAACATTGTTAGAAAAGTACACTTATTAGTGTATACCCTTGGGTAATAAACATAAACTAAATAAGTCAAAACCAATGTGGCTAAATAAACAGGTAGGGGAGGAAATGGACAAGAAGAGGAAGGCGTTTAGATTCTTTAAGTCAGAAGGATGGAGACATCGTATCAGAATTATAAGGAATGTGACAAACATTGCAAAAGGGCAATTAAATTAGCAAAAATGGATAATGAAAAAAGGATTGCAATAGAAAGTAAGATCAACCCATAAAAGTTCTTTAAGTACCTTAATAACAAAAAAAGAGAAAAGAAAATATAGGACCCTTTCAGTGTGAGATGGGTAAGCAGATTATTGGTGATAAGGAAAAAGCAGAGATATTAAACAAATTCTTTGCCTCTGTGTTTACCAGGGAAAAATCAATTTTAATTGTAGTGCCGAAGGAGGAACCCAAAACCTCCATTTTAATGAACAATTTGTTAACGGAGTAAGAAGTGTATAAGAAGTAAATAACGCACCTGGCCCCGTTGGCATACAGCCAAGAGTTCCCAAGGAGTTAAGTTCAGTAATAGCCAACCATTACATTTAATATTCAAGGTCTCAATTTCCATAGGCTTAGTACCACAAGATTGTAGTAAAGCAGATGTGGTGCCTATATTTAAAAAGGGAGCTAGATCACAACCGGGGAATTACAGACCTGTAAGTCTGACTTCAATAGTAGGGAAACCACTTGAAGGTTTAATACGGGATAATATTCAGGAATACCTAATGGAAAACAAAATGATTAGTAATAGTCAGCATGGATTTATGAAGGATAGAGAATGCCAAACTAACCTTATTTGTTTCTTTGAGGAGGTAAGTAGGAATTTAGACCAGGGTAATGCAGTTGATGTGGTCTACTTAGATTTTGCAAAGGCTTTTGATATGGTTCCAGACAAGAGGTTGGTGTACAAAATAAAGCAAATTGGACTCAGTAAAAATATATGCACCTGGATTGAAAACTGGTTGAAGGATAGACAACAGAGGGTTGTCATAAATGTTACTTTTTCAAGTTGGGCTAAGGTCGTGAGTGGAGTACCTCAGGGATCAGTCCTGGGACCCATAGCTTTTTAACTTGTTTATTAATGACCTGGAGGTTGGCATCGAGAGCAAAGTCTCCATCTTTGCGGATGATACTAAATTGTGTAAGGTAATAGAATCAGAGCAGGATGCCATTTTTCACCAGAAAAACTTGGAGAGACTGAAAACTTGGGCAGGTAAATGGCAGATGAGATTTAATACAGATAAATGTAAGGTTATGCATTTTGGAAACAAGAATATACAGGTAATTCATACATTAAATGGGGATAAATTGGGGGAATCCTTGATGGAGAAAGATTTAGGAGTGCTTGTAGACAGCAGACTTAGCAATAGTGCCCAAAGTCATGCAGCAGCTGCAAAGGCAAACAAGATCTTATCTTGCATTAAATGGGCAAAGGATGGAAGGGAAGTAAACACAATGATGCCCCTTTACAAAGCATTAGTAAGACCACACCTTAAATATGGAGTACAACCACTCCTTACAAAATACCTTATTGAACTAGAGAGAGTGCAGAGAAGAGCCACCAAATTAATAAAGGGGAGTGACACTCTAATTTATGAGGAGAGTCTAGCTGTCACCTCCAGCCCAGTTTTCGCACGGGAGTGACCTCATGCGGTGCCCGCATTGACGCCGCCACACAAGACAAGGCCTAAACCCACTCGGTAAATAATTAGAATCTCAGGCAGATTCGGGAATTCGGAATTGATCATATGCAGTACAAGGGACTAGCTAAACGGTTCCTAAAATAACATCTTGGCACGTGATGAGGCATACTGGGACCAGAAATCTCAGTGGTGTAGGGGCCACACATATAGTTCTGGTCCAAGGAGGTGCACAACCTCATCTGTAGTGAAAACTCCAACTGCATGTCCAAATGATAAAAAAAACAGTGTAAATTGTGCTCATTAAGGCCATTAGGATGTAAGGTGTGAAGTGTGTAGATCCAGAATGCCTCTCCCGTTCCCACATCTAGATGCTCTTTAAACGTGTTCCACAATAATAAAAAAGAAATCTAAATGTTTAAATATTATGCTTGAATTCACTAATGTTTTGTGCTACAGGCTAATCCCTTTACCCTGTCCAAATGTCGCTTTTATGCTCATACAGCTGCGTTTTCATACGGCGTTACATCTGACCAATGTATAATTTACCACAAGGGCATTTTATGGGCATCAACGACATACAGTTGTGTGAAAAAGAAAGTACACCCTCTTTGAATTCTATGGTTTTACATAGCAGGACATAATAACAATCATCTGTTCCTTAGCAGGTCTTAAAATTAGGTAAATACAACCTCAGATGAATAACAACACGACATATTACACCGTCATGATTTATTTAACAAAAATAAAGCCAAAATGGAGAAGCTATGGTGAAAAACTAAGTACACCCTTACTGCTTCCATAGGAATTAAGATGCTAACTAGCATACAGGTGCTGCTAATCAAATGCCTTTGATTAATTGATAATCAGCAAGTGTGACCACCTCTATAAAAGCCGAAGTTTTAGCAGTTTGATGGTCTGGAGCGTTCAGGTGTGTGTTAACACAATGCCAAGGAGGAAAGACATCAGCAATGATCTTAGAGAAGCAATTGTTGCTGTCCATCAATCTGGGAAGGGTTATAAGGCCATTTCCGAACACTTTAAAGTCCATCGTTCTACAGTGAGAAAGATTATTCAAAAGTGGAAAACATTGAAGACAGTTGCCAATCTTCCCAGGAGTGGACGTCCAAGCAAATTCACCCCAAGATAAGACTGTGCAATGCTCAGAGAAATTGAAAAAAAATGAAGAGTCGCATCTCAGACTCTAAAGGCCTCAGTTAGCATGTTAAATGTTAAAGTTCATGACAGTACAATTAGAAAAAGACTGAACAAGTACGCTTTGTTTGGAAGGGTGGCCAGGAGAAAGCTTCTTCTCTCTAAAAAGAACATGGCAGCACGGCTTAGGTTTGCAAAGTTGCATCTGAACAAACCACAAGACTTCTGGAACAATGTCCTTTGGACAGACGAGACCAAAGTGGAGATGTTTGGCCTTAATGCACAGCGCCACGTTTGACGAAAACCTAACAAAGCATACAGTATCAGCACAAACACCTCATACCAACTGTCAAGAACAGTGGTGGAGGGGTGATGAATTGGGCTTGTTTTGCAGCCACAGGACCTGGAGACCTTGCAGTCATTGAGTCGACCATGACCTCCTCTGTATACCAAAGTATTCTAGAGTCAAATGTGAGGCCATCTGTCCGACAGCTGAAGCTTGGCCAAAATTGGGTCATGCAACCGGACAATGATCCCAAGCACACCATATACATACATACATACATACATACATACATACATACATACATATATATATATATATACATACATACATACATACACACACACACACACACACACATACCCGGCTGATTAACCCCAACTCGCATTGGGAGAGAAGGGGTTAAAAGTATATGCATGACACGTGTGTGTGTAATACCTTTATTAAGGCCTGATTAACCCCCCCCCCCCAATCGCCACAGTAATCAGTCGTTTCAATTATACATATGTAAAGATTCTGGGCCAGTGGTTGTAGAAAGTAGTCTATATAGATGGATAGCAGTTGACATATGCCATCAATCCCTGCAGCTATGGGACATTCAGGTGGGTTGTCTAGGCCCTTATGGATTTTTGGTAGCAGATATAGGACGGGTGTGCAAGGTGCTTTTTTTTTATTTTTTTAAATCAAAGTCAAGTGTTTGTCAATGATTTTAATATAAACCGCGCATGCTGTACCCTGGGTTTGGTAATCTCCATTATATCCTGTGATGGGTCTCTGTCCATGAGGTCATAATGCTCTATTTTCTCCAATTGTTTATTGGCCTCATTAATGTACTTGGTTTTATCTGAGATAACTACTGCCCCACCTTTATCTGCACTTTTAATCACTATTTCCTATTTCTTTTGTAAATTAGTATTAGCTCTAGAAATACTTTTGGTAAGATTGTTTCTAGCTGTGCCACCCCATTTGAGCCTGGAAATGTCAATGAGGCTAATAAAAAAGGTATTAAGTAAGTGTTATAACAGCTCACCTTACTATTACATATTGTTGCTATATGCATTATGCTAAAGTTTTATTGACGTCTAACTGTGCTTAACAGTGTCCAAAACAGTTAGGAATCAGCTCTATAATTTGATTCCTACATGAAAAATCATTGTAGCTCCATTCACAGTGTGACGGTGAGGGGGTAACCAGGCTCACTAATAAAGGTTACGCCCTTTGGTTACCTATGATCCTGGTGTTGGGGCTCAAGAGTGAGCCTAACTGTTTTAAATGTATAACCTGTACTTTTGCGACAACTTTTTTTTGTTTTTACCAGCCAGCGAGCAGGGATTGCTAGGCTATGAGTTTCAGGGGGGGGGGGGGGGGGGAGTTTGCAGATAAAGTGTTGTCAGAATGTGTCTAGGTACTGTAGTCAGGGGCCAGAGTTGCTGGATACCCCACAAATGTACCCGAGAATCAGGCTTGATTCTCGGATACATATAGGCACATTGTCCCAGCAAAATCTCCCCTTGAAACCACTTGCACGACTCATGGCTAGGGTTCCCTGCTTCAGCATAGCACAGAGGTAAATGGGGCATAGAGATGCAAAGGGTCCCGGTAATTATGAGGGGTCCATAGGTTAAGGGGGATACCCAGATCACCGAGAACCTGCACAGGGGTTCTGGGGGTGCTCCAATCATACATGAGGTTGTGAGGGGATTTTTAAAGTCCAGTCCTAAATCTATTTTATTGTGTGTGGGGAATATAGGCTAATAAAAAATAAAGTGCAGCTTTTTATTCTATTCCCCATACCCAGAGACTTGGGACCTGTAACAGTATATTATTTTATTAAAAAAGTGTTTAATATAGCATGTACTGTTGTGCATGGTATTATGAGCTGGGACTTCAGAACCAATGTTCTGAGTGAGTCACTGGGCTACCAACTTGGTGCCAGTGAGTCTACTCAGACATCGGACATGAAAGTCACAGAGTATGCCAGAGGTGTGAAGAATATTTGTAAATTAGGTCAAGGCTCAAGTACCCATGTCCTGGGATGAATGGAAGTCGTCCGGCCAACCATTTGCCCTACCAGACTTGGAAGAGCCTAACCCACCAGGTGGCTTCTGAATAGCAAGTGGCCATGGTGGCAAACTTGCGTATGCCTTTGGCTAATTCATAATCCCTGCTTGCCCGGCTTCAGAAGACTGGCATCGCTTTGATTGGTTGTAGTATTTTGTGAATGGGTTCAAAAATACTATAAGAATCCTCTCAGCCAATCACCCGGTGAGATTCTAAACATCAGAAGTCAAGCGCTAAATTCTAAACAACCAAAAGATGCTCTTGGAGAAATAGCAAGAGACCGGCTTCAGAAGTTTCAAGGCAAAATATTTTCTAAGTCCAACTTTTTGCGGCCAAGTTCTGAGAATTGAACGTAGCGGTCGAGACGGGGATTTCAAGCCAATTTTAGTTCCAGGACATTTGGAACTAAGTCCCAGTCAAGCAATTTCAAGTCCTCAGGAGAGAAGGGAGCGGTGGCGTCTGGAACTTCATGCCGATTTGGGTTCCAGGGCATTTCGGGCTAAGTCGCGGTCAACTAAAGACTCTTATTTAAAGTGCCAAATTGCAAGGAAAGTCTACTTTTTTACCCTAAGGTCCCAAGTAAGTGTGTCTCTTCTTATGTAGTTTGTGTTCCATTGTGCTCAATGTATAATACTGGTAAAAAGGTGTAAATGCCTGGTCTCCAGGGACACACAGCTCATGCCAAATGGCAAAGTGTGAATGCAAACAAACTTCTGGGAATTTAATTTTTTAATGTTGGTCGCACCAATATAACAGTCATACAGCAGCTTCCCAAAAAGAAAAAACAGACAGACAGACAATGGAAGGCTTTGTATGTGAATCAAAATGAACAAAAACAGGCAACTGTATTTAATTTATGCAAAGGACATGCACAAAGTAAAAATAAATAAAACTGGGTATGGCAACAGACAAGAAGACAAAACAAAATTAACTAGTTGGCTAAATCATTAGATGTGTACAGACAATTACATACGGTTCAATTATCGGAGAGAAGCAAGAATGGTCTGCACTTGCAAAAAAAAGTTTTTACCTTCTATTGTTATCAATTATGTATTGTATTCAAGTAAAAAGAGGGATAAGGCGGCAATTAATGTTTCAACCTGCTTAATAAAGTACTTAACAAGTCAGCTACAAGCATTAATAGGATTTTAGCTACCCTTGAACTTTGTGGATATGTCAGTCATAGAAGCTCAAGTATTAGAGGGTTATTCATTAAACTGTGACAGTGCTATAGGGAACCATGACAGGAAACTCCTATTAAAGTCAATGGGAGTTTCCTTGTGATATCGCATTGATCAGCTCTAATGTGGCTGTAATGAATATCCCCTCAGATGTGTATTTTACAGATAATTATGAGTGATGGTAATTCTAAATACTTCACTTTTGTTGGTACTTATTGATAGATAATGTAGCGCCCTTGCTAAAATGTGGCCCCTTTTAGCATGTAGGCTATGGCAGCCGCTGGCAGTGTTAAGGTTAAACCCCTTGCACATGGCCCTGCATGTGAAACGTCTCATTCACTCGTTAGAATGTTGCAATTCCAGGCACATGTCTGTCTGGAAAGTGCTAGTAAGGCATGTGACCACTGGGGTAGCTGGTTGGCAACATCCAGTTTTGCCCCGAGACTATGAGGGGGAAAGGTTTACACCCCCAGGGAATATAAGGTGGGGACCCACCCTAGGGAGGGAGTTCTGGTCTGTACTGGTTCAGAGAGTGCTAGGTGCTAGACTCAGGCACATAGGTTTCCCTTGCTGCAGGGAGCAGGGCTATAGCCCAGATTTAAGTAGGGATCTGGGGCTGAGCTTGCTCCATTCCTAACCAGGGTTGAGTTGGGTTCTGGTAGGAACTGCAGGCCAAGCGGAAACAACTGCACGAGAGAAATGCTGAGAACCAGTCATGTGTATGCTGTTTTCTTCTGTTCAATAAAGCAAGCATCCTTTTAAAAGTTCCTGGCACCCTGTTCTACTTATTCTACTCCTCACTACAAGTCTGACCTGGATCCACCAGAAGCCTGAGACTAGAGGTAAAAACTGACTGAGCTACATTACACTGAAGTAAGTAGAACCCCTGTCAGCAGTGCAAAGAGAGACTGATGCATGTACACCCTATCTTCTGCAGCTATATTTTAACCTCATATTTCAACCATATACTGATGAACAGATTAGAAAAATTAAAACTGTATTGGAAAGGGCAGGAATAAATCTATTAAATGTAAAATAAGGCTGGGGCCATAGAGGGGGTAGCAGGGCTAAGGCGCGCCGACGCGGAGGCTCGCCTGCAGGAAAGGAAAACTGCGCGATTTCATGCCCATCCAGACGAGCCAGCGGGCACGATCGGAGGCGGGGGGAGACTGAGGGAGGTGGGGCAGTGACGTCACTGGGCCAATCGCCCGCGACGCACCGACATCAACGTCACGGCGCCGTGACGTTGACGCTGCTCCGCGCGGATTGGATGTTTTCAGCCGACAGCGCTCTGAAAAACAGCTTGGCTGTCGGCTGAAAAATCCAGCGCCTCAGCACGCCTGCGGACGCTCGCGTGAGCCCCCTCTCAAGGCATCCTCATTGAGGATGCAGGGGCTCAGCGTGGAGCGTCCGCACGGCTCAGCGCGGCCTACCCTTCTATGGACTCGGCCTAAAAGGCAATCAGCACCAACTGCTGCTTCAACATTAGTGAAGCAAGTCAATGTATTTTTCCTACTCGGATTACCTGGTGCTACCATAAATCTCTTCTGCGCATGGGCTGCCAGGCAGGGGAGCACAGCTCAGAAACTTTGTGCACCCCTGCACCTTACCTCCCACGCTAAAAAACACTAATTTTAACCCCCAAAACCAATGCTACCCCCTACCAAGAACCTTAACCCCTTATCCTAAAACCCCTATCCTTTACTCTCTACTCTAACCGCTAAAACCCCTAAAGTTAACTTGCCTTATTGGCGAAATGGTCGGCGACCAAGTGACCAGCGGCAGAGCGGCTGTGGCGAAGGGTCCCTCGTCAGCGATTTGGTCGTGACATCTCCAGTTTCACTATACAGCTTCTACCTCCTATTTTTCTTGCAGGCTTTGAATCCTGGCTTGCCTTCTTTCTCTCCTCTGTCTCAAGTTTAGGATATATTTTGTACCAAACTGGAGGGAGAGGGGGGGGGGGAGGGGAACCCTCGCTACTGCTAACTGGAAGTGCCTGGAATGGAGGTGCTACTATCAGGGGAAAACAAGGATATAACAACAACAAGAGAACAAGAGCCCCAAGGAGAGCACTCAACCACTATATGTATATTAACAGGTGTGCCTAGAGTCCATGTGTTGATTGGGAGGAGTGAGTGAACAATAAAAGATGCGTCTATTTATTTGAGTCGTGACTCAGAACGATAAAATAATGGGGGAACGCTGTGGGTCAAGTATAATACTATTATGAGCCAGTATACAGCGAATTAAAAATGGACGAATGAACCAGAGTAGTAGTCACTGTACTGTCTGACCTCCTATGATATTATTGGGCTATGCAGGTGCCCACTGTGATTACTTCTGTGAACGCATCTGTCCACACCCCTGCTGAGGGCTATCACCACACCACTTATCACATACTGTGGTGGTGTTATTAGGACCCTGGGCAGCTGGGTATGCTATTAGTGTGTATCCTAGGAGTCTAGACAGTATACTACCATTCACACACGATACTATACAATCTGGATCCTAACATGTAAACAGGCACTACTTGTGCACTGCTATAACAACTACTGATACGCATTGATCCATGTGATACTGGGCTACACAGATGCTCACTGTGACTGCTTACCTCTGCACGTATCTGTCCATATCCCTATTTCGGGTTATTAACACATCACCTACCATATACTGCGGTGGTATCTATAGGACGCTGGGTATGCCAATAGTAATATCATAGGAGGTCAGACAGTACAGTGACTACTACTCTGGTTCATTCGTCCATTTTTAATTCGCTGTATACTGGCTCAATAGTATTATACTTGACCCACAGCGTTCCCCCATTATTTTATCGTTCTGAGTCACGACTCAAATAAATAGACGCATCTTTTATTGTTCACTCACTCCTCCCAATCAACACATGGACTCTAGGCACACCTGTTAATATACATATAGTGGTTGAGTGCTCTCCTTGGGGCTCTTGTTCTCTTGTTGTTGGTATATTTTGTACCATGCTGGATTTTTCTGGTGTTCTCTCCAGTCTAGATGCTATATGTACGGTCGACGATCTTTCATTCCATTTGATTTTTGATATTGTAATAAATGATAATGTTATTTATTTCTGCATGCTCTGGATTCTACTACAAGATTGTTCCTGTGTGTGGGTTATCTGCACATCCATAAAGCAACAACTGGTAACTCATGTTTTTGTGTGTGTGCGCCACACATACATCACGCAGATGCAAGGAATGAAGACAGCACATCAGGTAATTGAAAAATGAAGGGGCCTCGAGTTGGCTACAAACAGTATGCATTAACACAGCTTTTTGGATTTTTTTTTACTTACATGATGTGCTGTGTCTTCTCCCGTCCTTTGTTCTGGGTATATATTTACGTGTTTCTATATGACGTGTGCACTCGCCAATATATGCCTGTCCATATAAAGGTGTGAGATAGATATCGATATCTATCCATCACCCATACCAATTGGTTTGGGTGATCTATGGCTTTTTATTCATCCTATATACGTGCACACACATTTTCTACGATTTTAATTTTAAGGAGTGCCACGGTTCTTGCATATACATATACGAGAAAAAAGCATTTGTGAAACACATAGGATTTTCACACCTAAAATGCTATTAGAACTTACTCTACGTCCTAATATTAGATAAAGATATCCTGAACAAAAAACACACAAAACATGATACTTTAAAAAAAAAAAAAAAAATGTTATCCACAAATGATTCAACATTCAATATCAACGCGTGAAAAAGTATGTGGACCTTTAGATGCAGTACCTGGCAGCACCCCCTTGAGCAACAATGACTGCTAGTCAGCTTCTCACATCGATTGAGGAATTTTGGCCCATTCTCCATACAGAAATTGAGTCAACTCCGTGACATTTGAAGGCTTCCTTGCGTGGACAGCTTGCATCATGTCCTGCCACAACATTTCGATGGGGTTTAGCTCCGGACTGACTAGGCCATTCTAAAAACATGGAATATCTTCTTCCAGAGCCATTCTTTTGTAGATCTGCTTGTATGTTTAGGATCATTGTCTTGCTGCAGGACCCACTTTAAATTTCAGCTTCTGCTCAAGCACGGGTGGCCTGCCAGTATCCTCTAGAATCTTCTGATGCAATGCAAAATTCACAGTTGTGTCAATGATGGTAAGCCGTCCAGGACAGGAGGCAGCATAACAGCAACAAACCATCACAATCCCACCACCATGATTGACGGTTGGGATGAAGTTCTTCTGTTCAAACGCAGTGTTGATTTTTGCCACATAACATTTCTCATTGAGGCCAAAAAGTTCTACCTTTGACTCGTCTGTCCAGAGAAGATTGTTCCAGAAGTCTTGTGTATCATCTGTGTGCTCTTTGGCAAACTTTAGATGGGCAGCAATGTTCTTTATAGAGAGCAGTGGTTTCTTGTTCAGTCTTTTTTTGATTGTTTTGTCATTAACACTTATATTAGCCAAGACGAGTGGCATGCAGATACTTGAATGTTACTCTGGGTTCTTTGCAACTTCCTGGACGATTTACCGGTGTGTTCCTGG
This sequence comes from Ascaphus truei, assembly GCF_040206685.1. Lineage (NCBI taxonomy): Eukaryota > Metazoa > Chordata > Amphibia > Anura > Ascaphidae > Ascaphus > Ascaphus truei. Next base: position 290,010,251 of record NC_134485.1, read on the forward strand.
AGAGATTTTGGTAGGACGACTGCTCCAGGGTAGAGTGACTGTGGTCTTGAATGTTCTCCATTTATAGACTGTCCGACTCTGGATTAATGGAGCTTCAAATCCTTAGAAATGGTTTTGTTACCCTTTCTACGAGCATGAATAGCTGTTTTTCTGAGGCAAACAAAGATTTTTTCACCGTGGCATGATGTGTGTGCACACACTTGTATGGTAAAGATCAAACTCACAACGTTTCTAATATTTATATAGGATGAGGCCTCCCAAAAACTCACCACTGAAGATCTACCTAAATATGTAAACGCCTGATTCTAATTATCACGTGTACTTTAGCTGGAACTCTCACCACCCCCCCCCCCCCCCAGGGTTTTACTTGCTTTTTCATATACCCTGACTCTTAATTGCTCATTGTTTGTCTAAATCATACATCGTTTTATTTCAAAAGACATGGAATTGGTTAAATATAAAACCTATTGGATATTTAAGAAAATACTTTTTTTTTTAATTAATTGTGAGTGCTTGATTTTTTCTATGGTAGATGGGTGTGTGTACACACTGACACACACACACACACACACACAAACACTATGTAAAACACCCTATCACCATCAGCCATGAACCTTCATGGGATCCAGCTGACAGAATGAACCATACTCCAACCTGAGGTATATGCCATCCCACAATGAGCAGCCACATTACCTTTTTCTTTCAACATTGTCCTTCATTAGCTCTAGTATCCTTCTCACGAGCAGGTTCCTCACAATCTTTTGTATCTGTTTGCGCACGTTTATCATTATTTGTATGTAACTGTTGATATAATTATCACATTTCTGCACCCTTACTGCACCACCCTGTGGAATCTGTTGGTGCTTTTAAAATAAAAAAATTAACTCGTGCATTGCCGTTAGTTTTTTGCTTAATCATTTTTACTGCAGAAGGAATTAAATGGTGCCGTCTGCGAAGAGGTTAAGAGATCAATACATTCCGTAGCACAATGTTGCACTTTTATATAAAATTATTTTTTCAAATCTAAACCAAGGTTGGTGTCTCCATATATGATCTTACTTTGCTTATATATTGCACTGTCTGCTACTGTAAATGTATATGGCAAATTAATAAAAAGTGCTGTATTCAGGGATTGAATTGTGAAAGTACTTGGTGATAACCACTAGCATTATTCTTTTATACACCACAAGTACGATTACCAGTTGTATCTTACAGTTACACTTTAATTTAAAATTTTTTAAAAAGCTGCATTACACGATGCTCGATATTTATTAAGTTGGTTAATTTTTTAAACTTATATTGTTACCTTAACTGCAGCTTCCCTTGTAGTTGATCTACAGTACCCTGAGCTCTGTGTAACCACTAGTTCCTTAGATACAACTAGTTGTCTACAGGGAAGTAATACTAGACCAGTGGAGTCAATATTGCTGCAGGGTCAGGTTCACTTGAGAGCCAATAGAAAGTTGCAACATCGGGTGATGACGTTGCAAATTTCTATTGGTGACCCAGAAACCATAGCTGTATTTGTTTGTGTCACACAACGACACAACAAAAACACTAAAAATTCAGGGGGTCCCAGGATGTGGTGGGACCCCCAGATCTGCTAAAATAAAGGTTTAAAAAAAAAAAAACATAGAAAACAGGGACTGCTGCTTTATGTCACTTCAACCCCGGGGTGTATTGAAATTACATTACAAATGATATGTATTTTAATTCCAAAACAGTTGAATGATCTAATCATATTGTTTTAGAATCAAAATCTTAAAATATGTATATATTTTTTTAGTATTAGATTGTACTGCAAAACGATCAGGGCTCCCAAAATATGACTAAAAGGGTACAGGATTTAGTGTGTAATAAGATTATAAAATCTTACATTACTACATAGCAAGAAAACATCTTGATTTTCGAAAAGTATTATTTCCAAGTCTTCTCTGTCAATACAACTGCTCTTTGGGAAAACAATAAACCCTTTTTACTCTTACCTCTTGCGCTAAATCATTACGATCTTTCGTTTGTGCCTTGTGTGATACATCCAGTATTTGAAAATCTTTCCTGAGATCTGAGAGCTCACGTTCAAGCGCATCCCGTTCACTGTTATGAAATAGCAAGAGATAATGAGATGTAATCAGTAAAACCACGCCATTTTTTAATATGATTATGATTGAAATGTTTCATTATTTGGAAATAATGATGTTGAATTTGACACGCATTCAAGTATGTACAAGGCATTAAAATAATATCAATTTATATGGCCCTTCACATACATAGCTGTCAATAAATAATGGACGAGCATAAATCCCAGTTGTTTTTACCATGTTGATTTTTTCTGCAAGTAAATGAACACAAGTAGAACACGAAGCAAATAGCGCACAGCCAGGGAGTCAGGTGGTGAAAAAAGTTAATCCCATTTATTTCAGTACATGACTGATAAAAACATCACCCCAGGGGGGGGGGGGGGAAACACAGCCTCCTACGCATTTCGGACGGGTAGGTCCTTTATCAAGGAGTATGGAACATAGAGCAAGTCAGGTGTCTTATATACCCCTTTCTTAATCATCAATAATTGAAAACATTTGAAAAAAAATCAATCTACCGCCTCGATGCGCATGCGCCTGACGTCACGCGAGGCGCCACCATCTCCGGCGTAATTCGGTGGGTAGAAACACCCCCCGCTCGTTCGCGCATGCTTACCGAAGAGACAGATCATATTGACTCTAATCAAAGGCCTACTTCCTGGTAAAATATTTTATAAATAAATAAATATAACAATGCGATATGTTCCGCCTCACGTGACGTACCTTCAGGCCACCGATTGGCCTGTACGTGCCGCAACTCAGCCAATGAGAAGCAGGACTGAGGTAGCAACACGCCCACCCCTTGGCTCCCCTCCGGATGGCCCTGAGTGAGTGTGAACAAGACCGCAATATAAAATAGAGTCACCCTGTAGGTAAATCGAAAACTATGAAAAACAGGAACGAATCTCACTATCCTTATGTACTGTATATACAGGCAGGGTGCCTTATCATGGGTATCTAACCCCAATTGCTCCATGTCCCATATATAACATAGATCAATATAAAATAAACACATCCCCTGTCACTGCACTGATACCTAAATGACAGGGGAATTAACACAAGCAGTACAATATCCACACAGTATAGTAATTAATATAATGATTATTATTATCAAATTTTAATGAACCTAACCTTTCATTAAAAATTGATAATATAGTCATTATATTAATTACTATACTGATGTTAGAAATTACTTGAAGGCGATATTGTTGGTTCATTTTATCATCACTTTAGGAGGATGAACACTTATCGATGTATAGCAGAACGATACTTTATATTTTATTTACAGTGTTTAAATGTATTGTGATGCTTTTTTTGGTGTCGATATTGTACTGCTTGTGTTAATTCCCTTGTCATTTATGTATCAGTGCAGTGACAGGGGATGTGTTTATTTTATATTGATCTATGTTATATATGGGACATGGAGCAATTGGGGTTAGATACCCATGATGAGGCACCCTGCCTGTATATACATAAAGATAGTGAGATTTGTTCCTGGTTTTCATAGGTTGCTCTTTACCTACAGGGTGACTCTATTTTATATTGCGGTCTTGATCACACTCACTCAGGGCCATCCGGAGGGGAGCCGAGAGGTGGGCGTGTTGCGACCTCAGCCCTGCTTCTCATTGGCTGAGTTGCGGCACGCACAGGCCAATCGGTGGCCTGAAGGTACGTCACGTGGGGCGGAACATATCGCATTGTTATAGGCCTTTGATTAGAGTCAATATGATCTGTCTCTTCGGTAAGCATGCGCGAACGAGCGGGGGGGGGGGGGGGGCGTTTCTACCCACCGGCATTACGTCGGAGATGGTGGTGCGTGACGTCACGCGCATGCGTATCGAGGCGGTAGATTGATTTTTTCAAAATGTTTTCAATTATTGATGATTAAGAAAGGGGTATATAAGACACCTGACTTGCTCTATGTTCCATACTCCTTGATAAAGGACCTACCCGTCCGAAACGCGTAGGAGGCTCTGTGTTTTCCCCCCCTGGGGTGATGTTTTTATCAGTCATGTACTGAAATAAATGGGATTAATTTTTTTTCCCACCTGACTCCCTGGCTGTGCGCTATTTGCTTCGTGTTCTACTTGTGTTCTGGATTTCCCTTCCATGGCTGGCACGCCACTATAGACCCCCAGAGACTGTGGGAGTGGGTAAGAATCTTCTGCTTATTTCTTTTGACCACAATAGTTGAGTACTCTTATTCGGATCGTTTTCACAAGGATGCCTTATTACTTATGTTCTTTTGAGTGACTCACAGGTCATTTCATTTACACCCACTCCTATTTAGTCTATCTGGGGTCGTTTTAGATGCATTGATGTCTGGATGAAGTTATACTGGGGTGGAGCACAATTTTTCCCCCTTTGTCCTGCAAGTAAATGAAGCCTAAAAAAAAAGATGTTACTTTCTGGGCATGTATTACAAACAAAAAATACAACACAAACAATATATCAGTTTATCAAGGCACAGCTTTTTTTTCCCTTCAGTAGTAATTCTGTAGAAATGTATCTACTTGTAAATAGTCCGTTTTGAACTTGCATAGTTAAAATAAAGAACAGCAGCAGATAGGCAGACACTCTTGTTAAGGAACATTGATGTGCCGTTAAGATTTATTTTGCCTTTAATGGGCATTGGACTAACCACAGGATTCTTCTTGGTTCTTAAAGGAAGACTAAACCTTAAATATTTTCAACTACTCTTTTTGAAAAAAGATTGCCGTTTTGATACTGATGTTTATGGTCCAGATAGTTTCAGGTATCAGACATCAATGTAATTTCATGGAACGTCCAGCTCTCCATAGATGGAAGACGACACAATGTGCAGGAGTCATCAACGCGGAATCAGCGATATTGCAGCCAAATTGGCGATACCTGCCATTGAAGTAAATAGCAGTTATTGCAATTTTGGTGCAATAGCACGGATTACGCCTTTGAGGACTCCCGGCCAATGTAGCAGAACAACTAGCACAAATCCTTCTAATAACTGTTCTTGCTTTTGTTACTTTCCTGAACCAGGGGAGCTAATCTTTTGTAATCCAATCTCTAGGTAACCCCGTTCCTAAAATGCACAAAAATAATGCCAGTGTTTGACACACAAAAAACAACTGCATGTATTGAAAAGAGGGGCTCACCAATGGAAAGTCACAATGTAATTTCCCAATACAGTACAGGCATACCCCGCATTAACGTACGCAATGGGACCGGAGCATGTATGTAAAGCGAAAATGTACTTAAAGTGAAGCACTACCTTTTTTCCACTTATCGATGCATGTACTGTACTGCAATCGTCATATACGTGCATATATGATGTAAATAACGCATTTGTAACAGGCTCTATAGTCTCCCCGCTTGCGCACAGCTTTGGTACAGGTAGGGAGGTGGTATTGCTATTCATGACGTGTTGACAGGCGCATGCGTGAGCTGCTGTTTACCTATTGGGCGATATGTCCATACTCGCGAGTGTACTTAAAGTGAGTGTCCTTAAACCGGGGTATGCCTGTATCTCCAGAAGATCCGCAGATCAGGAGAAAATTAAGTGTGGAGATATAATGTCTATAGCATAGAGAACAGCTGCTTAAAATTACAATGTTACATTCAAATCACACCTCAATAAAGAACATAGAATATACAACAAAAAAAAAACATG